>NW_008623334.1:0-23426 GCF_000691845.1 Merops nubicus | reverse complement strand
GGCGTCTCGAGCCCCCGCAGACGGTGCGGGGCCCCGCTGATCACGGTCCGGCTCCGATGAAGCCCTTACGTTTGGCAGAGTTGGTCTAAATATTTATTATTATGAGCGACGGCAGGCTGGAGGTGGTGGTAGCACGCTAAGTGAATTGGAATTTAACCTGGGGAGGCTGTAAAGCCGACATTTGGCAGACTAAAGGAAAACAAAATCTGTAGCAAAAGGGCAAAAATGGTGAGGTGTTTGCAGTTGCAGACCCAGCCCCATCCCGGTGTGTTGGCATTGGTGGCTCTGGCTGAGGTTAGGTCGGTACAAGGAAAGTTTCCAGGAAAGTCCTGTTTGTTCCCTTTAATACCTGAGAAAGGCTTTTTCTTGCCTATGGACCCGAGCCTGTTAGAGTATTTTACCAACAATATGGCTAGTGTTCACATGCATAGCATTCGGTAATATCTACTGGAAACCAAGACTTGCAGCACAGGTGAGATATCAAACGACTTAAACGTGGACTTAGTTCGCATCTAAGTAGACAGACTTTGATTTTTAACAGGGGACTTGCCTTTGGTAGTAGAATGACTTCAAGAGCTATGAGAGGCATCCCACTTGAGCCAGTGTTGCTGATGGCTTTGGCTTGCAAACTTGAAAGCGTGTATTTAGAGTAAAAAAAGAGGTTTGTAGGCTGTTACACAACAACAAAAAGGAAGAAATCATATGATATATGCTTCTCTCTTTTTTTATGTGTTCAGACACACAGTGTATCATTAAAAAGAGCAATACATAGTTCCTTATCCAGAATACCCCAGGAGCAATCTTGGTTGGCCCAAGGAAGCCGTACCGAGACACCTATATAGAGAAGTTGGAGGGGCTGTCTTGTCTTTTCAAGTACCCATGCAAGTCTCCTATCAAAGAACTAGTGTACTGATTCCACAAGAAATGTTTAAATGCACTCAGGAGTGGTCGTCTTTGATTAATACGTGATCGTAAGCAAGGCCTGTAAAACCTCTGAGAACAGATCTTTCAAAGCTAAAGTACCTAAGTGAAAGCTTGCACGTGAGCAGTTGGGTCTGATCTATCCGGATAGCTTATAGACGTGCAGCCACGTCACTTTCAGAAGGAATGTGAAACGTGGAAAGGGCTTCTTCAAAACAGGGCTGCAGCAAATGAACACTGGCTTCACTGCAATTTTTAGGAATTACTTGCTCATCATTTGAATATTTACTTGCTTTGCTGAGGTGTGTTATCAAATTTCAAGTGGTCTTCATGGCTGAAATTTCCAAAAGTTCTTCTTTTCCCTTAAGTTGTTACACTAGTGGCCAGTGGCTGACTGATCATGCAGAGATCATGGGAACACCTCCTGAAAGGAAGAAAAGGACTGTAGCATACACTGCAACAATCAATATTGCATACTTGCACGAATTCAATTAATAAGTTGTGTGTGTAGGTTTGAAAAATGTAAGGTATATATTCTTGTGCTTTTTGTTTAACTGCTTGTATTCCAGTCATGAAACAACGGTTTCAAGATAAGCCTTTTCTAAGGAAAATAACCTATTTCCATATTTGTAAAAGAAAATGGAAATGCGTCCACTCATTAAGACACTAAGTATGTATTTCTATCTTTCCAGAATGAAACTTTTCATCACCTAACTGTTTCACGTGCAAATGCCTCAGGAAAGTTAGATGAACTTCATAGAGCTTGACTAACTCATAGTTAGATTTTTTGTGTTTGGGCTCTTGGGGTTTTCAGTTGTGCAGGATATGAAAAGTTTTTACTTAACCTTTTTTTGGTGCTATTTTCTGTGTAATAGGACTTCTCAGTCTTGTTTAGGTTATCTTGGTTTCTGCAGTTGTGTCTGATACCAATTGAGCCTTGAAAGGCTACAAATAAGTCCGAAATGAACTATGGTCAAGAACTTCTTTTCTAAAAGGGCAACAAGTTTAGCTGGCATGACAGGAGGTAGGGTCAAAATTACAGAAGGTCTTGCACTACAAATCACATGTCTGCTGCTCCATAATATGCCCTGAGATGCACCAAGACAAACCGATGGTTTTCCAGATGGTATGAGGTCGTGTTTGGGGAAGTTACTATGTAGTCAGCCTGCATGTGATACCACTGTGCTACCTCTTCTTGTGAATTGCCTTAGTGCACGTACACACACACACAAATGCCAGATACCATTTTTTGCTGTGAAGGTAAGTTCAACCTGCAAGTTTACTTAACATACCGTACATTCTTAACTCAGAATTTGTTGAAATTCTTGAAGGAGAAGGGAATACTGTCACCTTCAGCATGTTGACACCAGCTTGCCCTGAGTCACAAGCATGTGGACATATCAGTGCGCCAGGTATTTTGGGAAGGAAGACTGGAAGCCCAGGTACAGAAACATAAGGATATGCAAGGGAAATCAGCACAGCCACAGCTATGGTCAGAACCTGGTCATCACAAGAATGCCATTTAGAAAACTGATAGGAAGCTGGCCTAAGGGTACCCTCCAACTCTTGGATGAACCTTTCCTCTCCAAGAGTTGTATTATATCGTCATCAATGTGATGACTGCCAGCCATGCTGCAGAGACTGTTCATGACTTCAGTCAAGGCAGCAATGCCATATTACACAGCTCCTAGACATCCCTCTGTCCCAGCACTGTTCCTACAGCTCCTGTGTGCACTGTGACGTTTTCACATGCCAAAATGCAAGCCCAGCGTGGTGATGGTAGCCTGCTGAAATGTACGGAGGGTCAGTTGCAGCAGTTAGAACTAGTAACTGGGCAGATACTGCTAGATATAATTTTCCATCAAACTGTGCAACCTTGTGACACTCCGCTTCAATCACTCTAGCCACAGCAGTCTTTGCTTTATTGAAAACATCTCCGTGGGGATTAGCAACCATGTGGAGGTCTGGTGTGCAGAGCATTCCCTCCATGTTAGCAGAGAGAAGGCATGAAACCAGTAACTCCTTCAGTTCCTCTCCATCTTCAGTTTCTCACCTGAAGCCATGCCGTTCAGTCTAGAGGAGACCTAGATAGCCATGCTAATCACAGTAGTCACAGTCTTTTCTGCAATAACCTACAGATCAAAGCTTTGAAGGAAGAAGACTCTTGTCCATTAATTTAAATCTCTCCTTTTTTGGAGGGTAGCTTTCCAAATGGCTTTGAAAACAATAGCTTTTGAGGAACTCTATATATGCAAAACTCCAGCTATTTTGCCAAAGGCATCCCGCTCTTCTAAGAACAACAGCTTTTAATAACTGGTCCTGTTGCCATTGCAACAGCCAAAAGACTGGCAGCTGCCTGGTAGCTCTCTGGCTCTGCAAGTTACCAGATGGCAGAAGGCATTCATTTCTCAATAGTCCCAAGAACTTGCACAGTTGCCTCTGCAGTTGGAGGGGTGAAGCGTCTCATCAACATGAAACTCAGCTGCCACTGCACATCCCAGGTGTGCAGCACAATCCTCCCCCTCTGGAACCACTCTACTTATTTGAATCCAGGATTTCCAAAACTTGTTTTGTACTTTTAAATCCTTTTTATTCTTTGTTCTCCTGGTACAAATTTGCAGAGGAAAGGACCAACCTGTATCTGTCAGAAAAAGACCCAGAAATCAGAAAAGCAAAGCTCCTTTTTAATAGTAGTTGACTTGCAAGGCTACAGCAAGCTGGCAATGTGTTGAAAACATATGTGCAATGTAAACAGAATAAGCTATATCACACTTAACTGTCACAAGAGTCTGTGCACAGGCAGCTCCCACAAACCTGCTAATTCATGTGCCATGATCCTTACTGAAGAAAAACCAAGTGTTTTCTTTGGATAAGATTTATCCAAACAGCAAAGGAAGGGCATTTCATTTAAGCAAACATTGATTTTTGTGTTACTGTCAAGACTAAACTCAGGATCTTCATTCCTGGGCAGAAAAAAAAAAAACCAAACAAAAAACCCACAAGCAAACAAAACAAAACAAAAAACCCCACACAAAAACAGAACAAAACAACAACAACAACAAAACAACAACAACAACAAAAAACAAGCAGATCTGGTTTACTTAAAAAGCTGCAAATGTGAAGATGTTTATTTCTACCAGGCTGAAGCCCTTAAATTTGGTTTATATCATTTTACCTTACAACACTGTGTCTTATGAAGAGACTTCTACAGCAGCATGCTCTTAGTCAAGGTGTATCTTCAATTGTCATCAACCCTCAAATGCAAATTACTGTATTTCATAGCAAACTTTCACTGACCAAATTTTATTTGATGCTACCAAAACAAAACAAACCAAACAAACAAAAATTCTAATCACATGTACTTCTGTCCAGCCAAACGTTGATCCACTTTAGAAAACCACAGGTATTGCAGAAATCACTGTGCTGATTGTACATGCCTGAATCTGGTTTATATTTAAGAAATTACAGTCATATTTGCATTTAGGAAAATGAAACTTTAAACTTTAAAAACACGGGTCAAGTTTATTTTCAGAAAAAGAATCACCTTTTCCTTCTATTTCATTGTAAAGATTCTTCTTACAGGAAAAAAATGCACAGTAAATTTCCAACACCAGACTGATTGCTTCAGAAAGCTAGGGGATGTGAGAAAACAATTATAGAAAAGCTATCCTTATGCCATCTTAAGAAATACTACTCAATTTAGTCCTTATTTGTAGTGCCAATTTCAGAAAATTTTAGGAACTGCAGATATTTTTTGCCTAACTTGATTTGCACATGGCTGGTAAGGAGGCTACCAAAAAATCATGAGCAGTTTCTCTTCTTTCTTGCAGCTCTGTGAAAAGTAACTAGCCGTCCTCCCCAATCTGGGCATTCCTCACCAAAGATCTGAGGTGATTCTGGAGGTTATAGCATCCCTCTGACATTAACTACATTCATAATACTCAAGAACTTTTGGGTTGGATTCTTCCTAGCAAATATTTAGATTCACACTGTTCTTCATCTGGAACACCCATAATGAAGTTAATTGCATCGGTTTTAGGTTAGAAAAGGAAGCAGCATCTATTTCAAGGGAATACAGATAGGGTTCTGTGAATTTTCTGAAGGCACTGGAGATAGCTGGGGAGCAGTGACCCAACCCTTCTGAAGCACCTCTTTGTTTTCAGCAGTCTTGTGATCTCCCAGGACCATCATTTCCTCACCCAAGTGCCAGATAAGAAATTGCATTCCATCTTCTCTACTGGCCCACAAGGCAGACTTCGTTTGCATCTCAATGTCTTACATGGTCACAGGGTTTGGAGAATGATGCAAGGGATTGCTTGCCTAGCAAGAAGGACTAGGTGGGGGTCCTAAAATCACCAGTACTTCGGACTTAGGGTTTCCCCGGAGCAATATTATTTTCCTGTGAGGTTTTCTGATGAAGTTATTTCTGTATGTGTGGAAAAAATGCATTGTTTTGCTTTCTTCTTTCTTTCTCCTTAACTTGTATTTTTTTTTTTTTTTTAAACAGGCTAAACACTGAGTCATTCCTGAAGTCTCCTTTGAGGCTTTGACCATGGTGTAACTAACACATGTAAAATTTCAAACCTCAATTTCATTGGTTATTCATTCTTAACTCTGTCTCCTCCTGACTTCTGATACTAATTTCTGAGTTTTGGGAGGTTTGTGATTTTAAAAGACAACCTGGAGGAATAGTGGGAGGATATGGGGAAGTGTAATATTAAATTGCTGATGTAGAAGTTCACAAATACAGAATAATTCCCATGCTGTATTGATATTTCTCTAAATTTTAAAGGACGTTACGCTTTTTTCCCTTCTACTAAAAATGAAGTTTTTTATTTTTTTACAGAAAACCAGTGACTATTTCCTGAGTCTTAATTTAAGATTTTGTTGTAACAAGTTGGAAGATGCAAATCCTCTCTGTATTGTAAAGTTCCTCTAACCAAGTCAAATTTTTTACTGCCCTTCTCTACTCTAGAGATCACAATGAGGACATTTAACAGAATTCAAAGAAGGCTTTTTATATTAAATATTTTGCAGAATATTTCGTATAGTATTAAATATTTTAAATCACATCATGATTTCAACAAACAATGAACTCAAACGTTTTTGTTCCGAAGCAGAAGCAGTAATAAAAGTCAGAGAAGTATAAATCTTTAACTGCTGGAGTGCAATGTTTGTGCTTCTCCAAGCTGTCATAAACAGCTGCAGAGCATGGAAGAAAAATCTGTTTGTCTGTCTCCTGTTGTTCTTGGAGCCGTGGTGTCTAAAGAGCAAGCTGACATGCTGGAAAGCATTTCCCATGGTAAGACTGTGAGTGATATGAAGAATTATTTTTAAACTTAGTATTTACACGCTGAGCTTCATTAACAGATCATGTGAGGGAAGGTTAAACAAAAGCTGCTTGCAGAAGAGGAGGGAGGCAATTGAAACAATCAAATACTGGTTTAAAGTTTGTTTTCCTGAAAATCAGGTCAGAGGAAAAAGAAACCAGTGCATGTGCTTTTCAGGTAAGAGTTAGTGGTGACTCACAGCTGCTGCTATTCCTGCTTTACAAAAGGGTGGACTGAGGCAAAAAGAAGCAGGACCACACTATTGTGGCCACTGAAATAAAACAAATGACTTGTGGGTAGATCACCTGATACTCTCCAATACAGAAGCTGCCCATGGTAAAGTCTCATACTGCATATTTTTTCCCCCCCTCTTCTGCTAATCAAAATAAATGCAAGGGTTAGTTTGTTCTGGGAGCGCAAACAGATGCAATGTGCATTGCCAGGCCTGTGTCTGAGAGCCAGTTGGAGTATGCTCACCCCATGGAACACCAGGATGCTGGTAACTGCTCTCAGATTTGCATAATGATTTCAAATATTTTAACAACTATTTAATCACTGTGGCAAAGAGACACTACACTAGGTCTTTCTACGGGACCTTTCTGGCCAACAAGGACCTGCTTGATTGGAATCTTCTCACAATCACTAGAGCAGAATTTCATTTAATCTCTCTCTCTTTGATCATCCTTTGATCATCATCAACTCATGGAACATCTAAGTGTACACCCGGAAGCTTCAGGACAGCACAGCAGAAGGAAAAGGACTTCAGTATTGGTTCCTCACGGGGCACTGAAAATGAGTGTGCACAAGGGGATATTCATCTGGCTGTGAGGTGAAGCTGGTTTAGTTTGTGGCCAGCATGAAATAAGATATTTTAGGAAACCATTTCACATCACAGCAGTGTCTTGATGACTATAGGACAAGGCCACGCATAGTGCAGCAGCTGCAGAGCTGAGAGCTGAACATTGCTTCTCAAACTTGTCTCATGAGCAGCTATGGGCTTATGCAATTTCCTCTTGCTCCATGTGGAAATATCTACAGGAATTTCACTAGGCCTTACCCAAAGGCTTGTAGAAGAGCACGGTGCGTGACTGACACAACATTCATGTGATCACTTCTCATGCCTGTCACTAGAGTCTTCCTCTGCTCTTGTAGCAAGTGTTCTTTTGATGTGTGGTCATGCAGTACTTTTCTAGTACTAGGCTGGCATGGGGTGATTGCTGTCATGCTTGTGGTAGGATACAGGTGGTCTATGGCCAAGCTGCCTAATATTTGGGCCTGCTCAAGTCCTAGCCTCACCCTTCACATGTCAGTATCCTTTACTCATGGATTCCTCCCTCCCTGAGCAGTATGACTGGAAGTCAGAGACTCACGTATCAGCCAAATAAGCTGTTTTACTCCTTGGGTTGCAACCAACAGGTTATCTACCATACCCATGATTTAATGCAGAAATTTGACCTTTGCCCATGGCTGGAAAGGTGGTGATGAAACCCCTTTGCCCAGGGGCTGTCCCAGTGCTGTGTGCCTGGGTTGTCTTCTCCTCATCAGCCCACTGATAGCAGTCCCAAATACCTTCCATTAGCATGAAGGGCAGACAGCTGAGCACACACTCCAATCCAAACACAGTGCTGGCTGTTTCCTCTACCCCAGTTAACTTTTGTTTTTTTAAGGATTTTGTGATCGACTAAACAAATAACTGTTCAAAACACAGTGTGTGTTTAAGGGAAGACAGTTTGGGCTCCTTTCAGCTTTCCTTAGTTAGCAAAGGCTTGGGCAGCCATGCTGAGGGGGCACAGGAGTCACTGGCTGATGTGTCCTTCCTCTGTGCTGTGGGAATTACCTTGCCTGCTGCTCTAGCAGCCGTCTCTGCTGACAGAGGCTTTCCTTGCTGCAGGTTTCAGTGCAAATTTACACAGGCCCTCAGTCCTGACACTTGGATCTAGAAGTAGGTACATTCACTGTCTGGCTGCAAAAGGTTAATCCCTAAATAATTCTATAGAGACAGACAGAAAAGATGGAAGGGAGGGAGGGAGAGATGAAAGAAAGAAAGAAAGAAAGAAAGAAAAGAAAAGAAAAGAAAAGAAAGAAAGAAAGAAAGAAAGAAAGAAAGAAAGAAAGAAAGAAAGAAAGAAAGAAAGAAAGAAAGAAAGAAAGAAAGAAAGAAAGAAAGAAGTGTAAAGGAGATTCAACACACTATCAGGCTAGATTTTACCTGTAAAACTTCGTTTTGTGACTATTTGGACTATATGTAGAGTGGCAAATATCAATGTAAATATTAAAATAGTTCTGTAATGATTCGTTTTTCCTAGCAAGGAGAGTATTTTTGGACTTGGTTTTGGGGTTGAGTTTTTTGCCTTACCAGTAATTGTTTAATGAGACAAAGTACACGTCACGCAAATGTAACGTCATACATATAGTTTTGTGTGTTGTTCAGCGGGCTGAGTTTGTACTGTCCCAAACCATTCACAGTATGTACATGAAAATGCCTAGAAAGAAGGGTAAACTATGAACAGAAAAATATGCTTTAGTCATGTTCTGCATTTAGTATACTGCAATCATTTAAATTAACATGCTTCTTCATAATAGTATTAAGAATTCCTCCCCTTGGAGCAGTTGTTGAAATTAAACTAAAGATTTGTGTAATCAAATACTGGATTAGGCTTGATTGAGCTGGATAGAAAAATTTCTAATTCCACACAGGAAGCTGTTTTCCCCTTCTCTTCTTTACTTCTCACTGAAAGGCAAGCCAAGCAGAAGTGGCAAAATCCAACTGAGTCTAGCCCGTAACTTCTTTCTCCATTTGGCTACATTTAAAACCAACGTATAAAACGTTGTCCATTGCCCAGTATTCAGGTCTTCTGTTGCCTGGTTTATTAAATCAACTTCTAAAGAACTATCAAGTATAGGCTAGTAGCAACAGATTTTCTTTTAAAAATAGTTTAGAAAATCCCGGCTCAGACAGCTGGCTTTCCACGTTTGCTTTTAGACAGGAAGTGGCATTTTTAAATGATGGCAGAACGGCTGGCACAGATAGGTCTGCATGTCGTAGCTCTCACTGTAACATGCCCTTTTCACCCGGACCCGGGGAGCATTCTGTGCCTTGCAGGTGATCCCGTGCAAAGCCAGTGCCACCGGCTTGTTTGCTCCTCCGGTGGTAACCCCGGCGAGGTGGAAGTCCACTTCCTCAGCTGCGGGCCCCTCTGCCACCAGTGGTCTTTCTCTTAACCTTTCCTCATGTGACAAAGGGTGCGTGCTGACTGCTCCTCATGCAGAGTGAAAATGAGGACAAACAAAGGACAAGAAGTGGCAGAAGGGACTGATAGTTGGCTTAAGTAGAATATGTGGGATTTCTTAACATTTTCCCTGGCTTTTTCTCTTCCACTCATCAAGTCAAGTTATAGTCCTTTATAATGCCCTTCTATTTCTAAACTTCTTCAAAACAAAAAATGACAAAAATAAGCTCTTCCCCCCTCCTTCCCCCAACCTCTATCAGCAAGACCGTTCACTCTGTAAAATTCAGTTTCATTGTCAGCCTTAACTTTATCGCTGTCCTTTGAGAGAGGCAGAGGACAGCAGCCACCCTAGATACTGTCTTAATGCACACTGTATCTTTTCAGCTAAATATTGATTGAAGACAATCAGAACAAAATAAAGAGGAGATAATAAAATACCTCATTGTAATCATATCACTACTAAATGTAATGCATTGCATTGATTGAATGTCTTCATCTTCCATGCACATTAACTAATGATGCTTTGTTAATTAAGTCCTGTGAGTGTGTCAGGGATCAAGCCTAAAACCAATTTGGGACTGGTGTCTCTATAACAACTTCACACAACTTTCATGACACTTTCTTACATATTTCCTAGCTAAAGTCTGGCTGCAGAGACAAATTCCTCAGGCTGAAAAATCAGTATATGTGTCACTGCGGGGTCGCCTAAACTTTAGGGGCAGAAGATGAAAGCCATTTCTCAAGCTGATTTTACTTTTTTTCTTCCAAGACAAAATGTTAGTATGTTCTTTGGAGAAATCCCAGAATCATTTGTTTCATGCAGAACATCAGAAAGACTACAGGAATTCAACAACAAGGTTTGTAATTCATCAGCTCAGACGTAATTTAGCATCCTGATTCCACCACAGGTCTGGGGGAGAAAACAACAGACTGGAAATGTCATGGTCCAATGAGGTCTTGGCTGAGTTGTTGCTCTTCTCCTCCTCAAGCAGAGGAATTGAGGAGGATGTTGGTTATTTGTTCTCACATACTACAGCAAGTACATTCATAGAAACTGAGCAGTGCTTTTGGTTTTGTTTTTGTTTTTCCAATAAAACTGCAGGTAGTGAGGCTCTGGGTGGCTTTTAGGTGAGATATCTCATAAGAGAACGGTTTTATCCACAAGTCCCTGGACAACCTTCTCACTTCGGTTATGCACACAGAAATGTGTACCTACGTAATTCACCTGCCTGTTGGCTGTTGTTTTCCCCTGTGTTTCCATTTGGTTCCTCCCTCCCACTGGTTCTGGGAACAGCCAGTGTCACCTCGCATTTCTCAAATGGCTTTTTGGAGTTCCTGACCCCAGTATTTTTCTCACAAAATTGCTGAGTGCCATGAATCAGGGGCTTCTTATAAACAGGGAGTGCAAACCGAAATTCATCCCAACTAGTTTTTTTTTTTTTTTTCCCATTTTCCTGTTTTGAAAACACAAGAAAATACTCAGTTTCATGTGAGCTGCAGTGAAGGGCACAGCACCTTATCTTGCACTTTATGCAGCATGAACTCAAAGAGAGCAGTAAGAGTTTCCCTAGGCAGGCAGTGTGGAATAAATGGTGAGACTCACACTTGCCATGCTCCTGCTCCCCTATGCAGACCAGCTGTACCTTCTGGTGTTTGGGTTGCTTTTTTTTCTTCCCCGAGAATATGAGACCTTGGGCATCACATCATTCATGTGTCTGTTTCCCTCCTCCTGTATCTTTTGAGCATACTGGCCATCACAAGCCAGCTATGAAAAGGGAGAAGTCTCCAATTTGCCTGCAGCAGTTTGGTAGGAGAGAAGAAAACCAAGCCAGGGCCCCTGCTGGGAGAAAGCCAGGCAGACCACAGCTGCCGCAAAACAGTGCTCCCCAGCGTGAGCATGCACAGCTCCAGACTACATGTGGCACAGCTCTCTCTTGCTCAGTGGGGATGGAAAGAGGTACAGAGAGGAAAGGAGGAACAGAAGACAAAAAAGAGATCCAATGGTAGTGAGGATTCATGAGTTCTGCACTCCCACTTCTGCCATCCATGTTGCCCATCTGTCTCCCCAGCTGGTTCTCTCATTTACTTGCAGAAGATCCTGTAGCTACCTCTGTGTCACTGCTGAACACAGACAGGTTCTTGAAACAATGAACCATAACTGAAGAGCACATTCCTACCTGCTCTTCTTTTGTAAAGAAGCTGATGTGCTGAAGCACCGGGGCAGTGCAGTGTCCTTGGCTAGGGAGATCAACCTTTTGCACTGCAAGTGGGCAGACAAAGGAGGAGGCAAAGGGAGGATGAGTTTTGCTTTTCTGTTTGGCTGGTTTTGATTATGTGAAGTGTTCTGGGAAAAGGGAAATCACTGTAAAGATTGAACATCCTGCAACTGCCAAGTATGATGTGACAATGTACGTCTCATCAGTAGCAAAAACCAACAATGATAATAAACATCGATGTTTTTCTAACCAAACATCTTAGAAGATAAGTTAGTCTGAAAGGATCAGCACTGGAACTCCACATTTTGCCTGAGGTATCCATTATTTAATACAGATTTAAAGAATAGAACACTTTCCTGCTTCTGTAGATGCCACTTTTAAAACATTTGGCAGGAACTTCCAGGCATCATAGTTCTGAAGACGGCGAAAAACTATGCTCTGTAATATAACCCACAGAGATGATTTCATATAATTCTGTGCATTCACTCACAAACTACACACACTCTTAAACGTTTGCAGGCTGAGCCCTAAACACCTAAGCTGTCTGCTTTGGTGGTATGGCAGAATTAACTGTTTTTGCCCAGGGAATAGCTGATGACATTAAGTCTTTCACCCAATTGTAATGCAGTGCCTCAATTTTTATCAGCATTGTAGCACTAAATTTCATGAAGACTGTAAAATAAAAAATAATGATAGGGCACACATATGCACTCTTACTGAAGAAAGTGCTTTGAAGACTGTATAACTTAAGATGATATTTCTCAGAGGACTAAATGGAGAGCAACATGAGATTTTTGTTGTGCAAACACCAAACTTGAGAAATAGAATTTTCTAAGCGTTGTGTAAGTGAATTGTAAGCTATGTAGGCCATGTGGAACTGGAGAAGAAATTGTTTCCTTCTCCCAAAGCTGCTGTGAAGCTCATGCAGCAGTTGCTGCAGGTGTTACTCGCTGTAGTGCAGAGCATCGGGAACATTAGTGGTTTGTTCCAGCTTACACAAATGCTACAGCAATACTTCATAGTTACATACAACCGGTATCCAAAGAGTCCAAACAGAGGGCTTGAATATGGTAAATTATGTTGGTGGTGTTGCTGTTTCTGTGTCACGTTCTTCAAACCAGAGGGGTCCTTCTCATTTTCTTTCAGACCCTGTGGGTTTTCTTCCCTCCGATGTTATTTGCACTCACATGTGGGTTGGGAAGAGAAGACAAAATCATGAGCTGAGTATTTTCTTTAGACAGAGTTGAGGAAGCAATGCCACTCACAGGTGAGATTAGCAGTCATTCCCACTACTTGTGCATGGAAACTGGCAGGCTGAGAGCAGAAGATCAGAGCTCCTGTTTTATGTACATCTCAATACAGCCTTTTTTCCTTTGTCCTTGAGCCTTGCTTTATCTATATTTTCTTGTCCTACAGCCTCTGTAGAGTTTTGCTTTGTCTGAGCTTCCTCATGCTGGAATAGAAGCATTTGGCTATGCATTTTTTTTCCATCTTTGACTAAAAAAGCCAGGGATATTTACTCTGCTGTAAATATCCCTGCAAATTCTTGCTTTCCTTCTTCTCAACTGTTTCCTCTGACAGAAAAGCCCAGCTATCTATCTACATGGAGAGGGTAGCTGAACGGACAGCATGAGGCAGAAAATGGTGTGGAGGACAGTCTCCTTTATAGAGCCATCTTCAGTATGGAGCCTGGGAGGGAATATTCAAACCCACTGACATGGATGCAGAAGGCACCCAGAGCGCTGGACAAAGAAAGGCATTATGCTTTTCCCTTGATAGATGAAGCAACTCTCAGACTTTTTGGTGCTGCAGAAGTAGCACATGCCTAGGTACATTTCCATCCCACCAAGCATTTATAGAGACACTTAAGTGTTTGGGCAGGGGCCCTGCTAGCATAGTGACTTCAAACATGTGTGTCCGCACATGACTGATTTGGCTAGCAGCTATAGCAATTAAGTTTTGCCAGTAGCTTGGGTCAGCATAGTCTTTTTCCCATTAAATAGGTCACATCACTTTTTTTGATTTGTGCTCTTGTTTACCAGATTCTCTTACACTGGCTGACAGATAGCCTGAAGGTACGATGTTGCAAAGGGACAGTGGGGTGGCTATAGGGCCTCTCGTGAGAGATACACCCCTCCTGTTCAGGCATAGAGCTACTGCTGCAGTTCCCTCTGTACCATTACAGGAGCCCCTGCACAGAGGCATGGGAGGTGAGTGAGAGGAGGAGGTGGGGTCAGGGCACGCTGTGCTCTGTGGTTTGGTGATTGTGCAATGCAGTGTCCCCAGGCAGGGATCTAAGCCAGTGCAGCCATACATCCGAGCTTCTCTGTGCACCAGAAGCTTCCCCTTGTTCTATCAGAATGCATCACATACAGGCTGTGCAGGAAATTGGATGTGATAGATACGTGGTTGTGTTGCAAAAAGACCTGACTGTGTGAAATCACCACATTTGTTTATCTTACAGAATGGTCAGTTGATAGACCCCTCACCTCCTCTCACTGTTGGATTGAACAGATTGTTCCTCCAGGGGTAATGAGGGGCAAAATGAGATCACCTCCCAACAGCAAGTGTGCTGACAGGAGTCGAGGAAGGATTGTAAAACAGCCAAAGAAAGGAGGAGTGTTGCAATGTGAATTTTGAAATAAACCTGTTTATGACGTGCAGTGACTGTGGTGATGTTTACGCTATGATTCATATCGGAGTGCAGCATCTGCAGTTTTGGTCTGGATGGCTTTTAGGATAGAAGCGGCAGCAAATACTGTTCTAGCATTTGAGAATGAGAAAGAATCATCAAAGCTGCTCTTGGCTCTGGGACTGCATTGACTTAGAGTGGGTCTTGTCTACGAGGTGGCTGGAGCATCTTTCCACTGCAAGGTGCAGCTTGCTTATAACTGACTCATGACAAGCAGGGGTTCACACAGTTGCATATCTCTCCGTACTCACTCGCAGTCTCTCTTCTCTTTTATGTGGCAATTGCAGTTACAAGGATCTTAGCTGCCAGGCTTCATACTGCGCTAGAGATCTCCAAAGATTCCCTCAGAAAGTCCCCTGCACCACCTCCTGCTCCTCCTTGATGACAGATCTGAACATTCTTATCTGTGTCTGTGCTAGATTGCCAGTGACAGCGTCTGTCTCTCTGTCTGTAGGCTCCAGGTACCTCCTGGTCGCTTCCTTACAAAGGGACATGCATGTTATTCTCTCAGTGCTACTGATAAGGAAACTGCTATAGCCAGGAGGAGGTCAGAAATGGTCACTGCTTTGTATGTCTGGTTGTTGATGCTGTCAGAAGGCAGCTTGACTAGCTGCTTTTCAAATATTTTTTTTTTTTTTTTTTCCCAGTGGGCACCTGTGGGAGCTGCGTATCGTAACACTGGAAAAACAGCTGTTCTGGGGAAATCAAGTCAAGTTCCTTTTTCTTAAATGCAGTACCGAAGCTTCAGAATAAAGAATTGCACTCCCATGACTCTCCTAAGACTACTGCTAAATATCTAGCTGGTGAAAATGCCTGGCATACTGCCTATCATACCAGGGGAAAATGAGATCGGGAAAGGAAGTGGCCACAGATTATTTCCTCCATGAAGGTCTTTGCTTCCAACAAAATCTTCAACATATGGACTTCTTGGTTCAGTCCTCAAGGGTATTCAGTGTTTTTTACTACAACTGTTTAAAATACTTAAAAGTACAGTAAAGATTCTTCACATAGACTGGTTGGATGACTGCTCTGCTTAGCACTGCACATGTTCTTGTATTGTTTTTTCCCTGTACTCAACTGCTGGAACTAGTTTTGAACAGTTCAAAAGAAACACCCTTAAACACTTAGAGAGGGAAAAAGAAAAGGAAAAAAAAAAAAAAAACCCAAACAAATAGTTTGTTCAAATAGACAAATACCTACCCAAAAGCCTGGATATAACTGCTTCCTGTGGTAAAGCCCCTCACTATTTTACCCTTCTCACCTTTTTTTTTTTTAATTTTTCACTTGAATAAATTTTTGTTTCTCTCCATTTCCATTTCAGACAGGGAAGATGACTTTCTAAGTCAATGCAAATATATCTCAGATCCTAGCCAGTCTTTTTTTTTTTTTTTTTTTTACCACTGGGAAGGTAAAAGTTGTTCCTCTGGCCTTTGGAAGTGGGTGTGTGAAAGCCAGTGTTATCCACACCTGAAGCAATGACACATTTCTTGTCTGTTCTAAACTTAAACAGCTTTTTCCCACAGCACATTCCAGTGCTTCCTACATATTTATTGTGATGAGTCTTTACATTTGCTGTGTATGTGAACAGGAAAATAATTCACAAACACAGGTTCCCAAAGCACTGCTAAATTAATATCATTTTCATACTTAGTAAATAAAAGACAAATCCTACAGGTAATAATTACAAATAGCTTTCTGTGCTCCCTTTTATTACATATGCAGACTATTTAGAGACACAGAGACTGTGGAATTTGTACAAAGAGAATATTCTTATCCATTTACATGCAGCATGACCTTCCCGACCTGTAAATCATCTCCATCAGCCAGACCTAGGGCTTACAGGAGCAGGGAGAGTTGGGGGGAGGCTGCAGCATTGATATGTCTGCAGCTGAAGCTGTTACATGTGAAATGCCCTCTTCCCTGCAAGCAGAGTTGAGGGGTGAGGGAAGAGGTGTTGTAACCTCTTGAGTGAGAAAATGTTGACCACTCAGAGAAAAGCTCACCCTACTCTATGGTAATGGTTTAGCTGTGATACTGTCCAGAGTCTGGTATCTAGCTTTCAATACCTGGGAAACTCACTATCCTAAAGCAATATATTAATCTTTGGTCACATCTGGCCTGGTCTGGGGACCGAGCTGTCCTCTGCTCTAGCTCTTGGGCTGGTGCCTTCTTGGGAAGGCAGGTTCTGGAGTGTGGCTCCTGCAGATGACCAGGGCCACGTGTCAGCCACAGCATGGCATTCCCTCCTGCTTTGAGGGTGAGGCATGAACAGGTTAAATGAACACCATTCTTCAGAAGCTGGATCACAGAGTAACCTTTACATTCATCAAGATCTGCTAAAATACTAGGGAAAGTATTTTCTGATTCACTTACAGAATCAGCATGGTTTGTTGGTTTGGTTTTTTAATGCTTTGCCAGGCAGAATGATCTAGACTCAAGTCTTGAAAACACCAGTAATGTTTGGTGTGCAAGCAACAGAATACTGAGCCTCGCTTTGTAACTACTTTGATTTTTAATTCAATTTGTTCATTATATTGGTTTAAGGAGCAGCATTTACAGAAGCTGCTGCATATCTGTAAAATCAGGAGTTGTTTTCTGTCTCCTCTGACTGAAGGGAAGGCGATAAATCCAAATGCCAACCAACTAAAAATATCTGCTTGGTATAATGAAAGAGATGAAAGGGGTCAGATGACACACAGATCAGTTTTACTCAGAACTGTTTAATGGCAAGTAGTACCGTATTTCTTACTCATGTTCTGTGTCTTTCCATTCACATCTCCAGCTAGCCTCTCTCCTCTTATTTTGTTGCAGCCTGTAAAGCCCAGGTCCTCTTGAGCTAAGGTAGTACATCCCACATCTACTTCTCTGTTTCCGTGCTGTAGGATCACAGCGTGTCCAGTACAGCTCCAAGGAGTTTAGCAGAAGTAATAGTCATCTAAAGGCATGGAGATCCTGCAGCACTGCGACTTCAGCCCATTTTAGAAATGCTTCCTGTGATGAGGCTCAGCACAGCCCTTGCAGGCAGGGCAGTACTAATACCCGCTCGCACACCACAGAGGGATGAGTCAAGGACAGACTCCATGAATTCAGCAATGCCACAGGAATCCTGTGGTGCAGGCAGGAGCACAGCTAACTCCCTTTTCCTTGCTGCAGTACAACACCAGGTGGACCAGAATCAGCTGTACCCAGAGAGCACTTGAGGAGAGCAGGAAAGGGCTATGGATGTCGCTCTTCATTTGCTAACAGGAATAAAACAAATTGCAGTTCCTGGTACTACAGAGATGACCGTGAGTCAGAACTCAGTCCCACAGCAGTGCACTTGCTGTGCTGCTTTCCTCCACAGCAGAGCAGATGTAATTGGTGGTCAGGGTTGGCTTTCCTGGTTAAATATTCCCCAGCATACGGGCTCTGCCATCTCACATTTGGCAGTGTTTCTGAATTTGGGATAGTTGCCTTTTCCATAGAAAAGGGTAAAGGGTTGTTTGAATCTACAGCGATATTTTTTTTAAGTGTCTTTTCTGCCAAGGGCCACTGGATACCTGGACAGTTTTACCAGAGGTTGTGGAAATGGTTTTAGCTAAAACAAATTTGACATTGAAGTCAAACCTTTACAGGGCTTGAAACCTTTTATGGGTGTGGCAAAGGCAGAGAGGATAGGACTTCCCCTTTCAGTGCAGCACACCTTTATATTAGCTTAAATGGGAAAACAGACCATCAAATTTTCAAGCATTGAGACAAGACCTGAGGTGTGGCAGAACTTGGTTAAAGTCTCTTCTCTGTGAGGCTGAGCAAGGACTCAGACCAGCCAACATCAAATTCACCTCCTACAAACTTTCTGTTTATCTTTCTCCATTGCTGCAAAAATATTCTGGATTAAAGTAGAGATAAAAAGAAAATAAGCAAAACGTCAGAAAAACAGAAGTTGCTGCAACAGGGTATCCAACCCCATCAGCTGTCCTGAGCGTAGATATAAACACATGTGCACCTATGCATGCCAACTGCCCTGCAAATAAGAGACGTCAGCCTTGGACAGATTTGCTGATCAGTTGCCAGTAGTCTCCTCACCAAAATATATGAACTAAGGTTTTGAAGTGTGGCTGCTGCCCAGAAGAGCACCTGCTCCTCTCTCTCTGCTCCAAACTCATAGTTACATTAGCTGCTGCATGCTTAGTTTTGTTTACTGTTTTCCACTAACCTCTACTGTGCTTCTTTTCCAAGAGAGCTTAGGTAAAGCTGAGCACAGCACTTACTAAGCTGGCAGAACTGAACTACCTCTTGCAATCAACATAAAGGAGCTCTGCCAGAACTGGACGTACAGGGCTCTCCAGGAATCTGTAGAACATGGGCTGCCTTTAGAAAGAGTGGTTAATCTTATTTTCCAGGTGCCTTGTTTACCAGGGCTACGGGTGAACCAGGGCCTCTCTCTCTTCATGACCCTGGGAGGGTCATGCAGAGCATTTGTCACTGCCTTCTGCTGCCATTTAAAACTGTTTCTGCTCCCTACTGAAAGCAAAGGTGAATACCATCACTATGGTTTCTTGTCTGGATATTTCAGCACTTCGTTATTCCATTCTCACTCCCAAAAATGTTTTTTTCCTTGGTTCCTTGGAGATGGCAATCCCAGATAGGGTTCAGGTAGCAGAGGTTAGAAGGAGCACATCTGGCTTCCCAGATTTGAAACTGTCCCTGAAATCTGGTGCCAAAATGGACTGAAAGTCAGAAGGAAGGACTATAGACTATAGCTATTTGTGATAGAGCAAAGCCAGTTGGCTTGTGAAATTTATTCCTTGAACACCAACCTTTTTTTGACCCTAGACTATAATTTCAGCCCTTGGCATCTGAACACTGCGCCTTTGATCAACAGCTACTGGTACATAGCTCTCCCAATCACTTAGTGAGGATGTGAAGCCACTGGTTTCACACATTTCCTTATTTTTCACATTCTACTTTTATCACCAGCCCCCTTTCATATAATTAATAGAAATAGCTGGAGATGACAAAGAACACTGAATAAAGCCTCTCTCTCCCACTCGTGTATGCCTTACACTGCAGTCCTCGTCTCTCCATGGGGTAGTGCAGGACAGTCCCTTGGCCATGTCAGCTACAACAACTCTGCCCATTAGAAGTAAGATGGTGACATTACTGGCTGATGCTTGGAAATCTGAGGAGATAACATGTCAACAGTCTGAACTTGGCTCTACCATAATACTATGGCTGCATTCGTAAATGATTTTTACTGTAACATGATTTTGACAACATCTCTCATCAACAACTGGGCTGATTCAAACACTAACAAGAGGAAGGACATCCTCACAATTAAGCATGTGTCAGATGAAAACTAAGTGGCAGAGGCAGTTTAATAACCTATCACCACACCCTGCCTGATGGCAACGGTGCATGTCAAGGAGTCGCTGTTGTTGGCAGTGCTAATGGCAAACTTGTCTGAATTGCAGACATGTGCACCTTCACAGTGTGTCTCCATCTGGGACTTAAAACTGTTGGGAAGCATCCTCTGGTCCATGGTAGAGAGTCTTCTGCTGGCCAATGAAAAGAAACATTTTTACTAAGCAGAAGAGAGAGAAGTCAGACTCTTGTTTGTCATGAGAGACGGTGCTCTTGGATGATGTTTCCAATGAGCAATCCCAGCCCAAATTCTTAATAGTCATATTTCAGAATATAGCTCAAATCACTTATACTACAAGCTTTTCAGACTTTGCTACATTACCTAGAAAAACAAATGACATGACTTGGCCAATTTTCGTCTTAAACTGGAAGCTGCAGAAAGAGAATAAAAACAGCTTGTTGTTGCAGCTGAAATGACCTTACTTCCCCTGATCTTACAGCTTCTCAAAATCATCATTAGCGCTGTTTGCACACTTTACTTTTTTAGGCTCACCTCAGCTGAATAAACATGTGGAGTCATAGGCAGATAACAGGAATAAGGCAGAGAAACGTAAGCCCTTGAGTAGGGCTGAGACCAGGTCTGCAGGTCAGTGCCTCCAAGCTACAAACAGAAATCTCAACTTCAGCTTATGCAAAACGTGGCTCTGGGCCTGGTGAATATTAAGCATAAATTTGCAGTGGCATTTTGTCCTTGTAGGCCTGACCGCCTGTAGAAGGAACCACAAGCTCCATGCCTATTGTGTACACATGGACCTACGAGACTCTGGATCCCTGTTAGGAGGGGGTCTTCATTCATTTCTATTACGAGAGGCACACAGAAGTCATGACTCTGCTGTGGTAGTTACTATGTAGATCCATGACAAAAGGCTGTGGCTCCAGATTGATAGTGGATTAACGGAGGTTTTTGGAATTAATTCTTCTAATGACGAAGTCACTGTTGGTGGCAGTCTCTATTAGTAGCTTAAGTAAGGAGAAAATTCCTGCCAAAGGTTATGTTCCTCCATTGAAGAAAACTTTTTTAGAGATTCCACTGAAACCACTTACTAACACCAGTGTGGACCAGAGATGGAGATGATGAACACTTGCTGGAAACAAGTGGTTTTCTGCACTTGTATAGAAATTGGCTTCATTTCTGGGAATGAAAGAGCCAAATGAGCAGTGAACAAGGCAGGAATGTTCCCCTTACTGCTTAGTGCAGTGGTAGTGGGCTTTGTACAAATAGACATGGCTGTCAAACCTGAGTTTATCGAGATCTTTGTGCTTACAAAGACTGTTTCTGAGCTCACTGGTGGAATGTGGAGCGTGCTTCAAGTCAATCCCACCACGAAGAAAAGCATAAAACAGTCTTTGGGACAGTCAGTGGTCTGGGTTGGAAGAGACCTTTAAAAGTCATCTAGTCCAATCCCCCTGCAGGGAGCAGGGACATCTTTAACTATCTTGGGTTGCACAGAGCCCCATCTAACCTGACCTGGAATGTTGCCAAGGAGGGGGCATCTACCACCACACTGGGAGAGTTGCCCCTCTGCTCAATGGATGTGGTATTTTGCACTTGCAGCTAAAGCTGCAGGTGGGAAACTCAGATCACATCCATACTGCACGGCTGAATTGTGCTGGAGTCAGAAGCATGGTTGGACTGACAGCAGGGAGAGGCCTTGGGACCGTCATGTTTATCCAGCCAGCAACAGCAGCCACCACGTCCATTTGCTGTGACCTGTGCTCTTCCTCTGCGCAACACCTGACTCACTTGGTGCTGCAGATGGCATTTCTCATGAGAGCGGCGTAGCACTCTTTCCTGCAGTGATAATTTAAAGCAGAAAGGCAGATCTGGCAAGGGAGCTGTGAAACTACTGCATTAGCACTGAAGACGGCGACGTTTCAGTAACTGAATATCCTTACAGAAGAAGAGTGCATAAAGCAAGCCAGAATTGCTCCATCACACTTAGGCTTCTCTTTGGTGGCTATGGGAGCTCCTACAAAGCTTTCCTAGCCTTGATAGTAAGAAATAGGATAACTGCATGGTGCTAAGTCACAGCTGGGGAAGTGTTTCCTCCCATAACACTCCTTGATCTTCTGCTGAAAGATGCTCTCGCTGTTTCCTAAGTAAAAACACTAGGCCTTTGAACCGGAATGCCAAATGGGGACGTCACTTGGTGGCTTCATGTTCATTCTCTACACCTGTCCTGTACACCCAAACTGACCCCGGGAGATAGGTTCCTTTTCATATTTTCCTGAAAAGGCAGCAACAACTGCTTTGAACAGCATTTCTCAGCCAGGTAGTACTAACTTTGATAAAAAGCTCCGGAAATCTTTCTCTTGCCAGCAGCACTTCCAGGCTGTGGGCCTTGATTCAGTCCCTGAAGCACACATGGAAACTCCATTAATCCATCAGTTTAAACATTCACACAGCTCCTTTCTGAACTTCTATAAGCAGACTGGTGCCACTGCAGGTCACTACCTTCACCTTCCTCTGAAACCTTCACTGGCACTTGACTGCCAGGTCTATCATCTGCAAGTGGTATTTCCTTTTGACTGTGAGCAACCAAGGAAATTTAGGCCATCCTCTCACGTGCTAGTTTGGTTGCAGTGATTCATGCTCTTCCACAATTTCCAGGCTAATTGCTGCAACGTTCTCCAGCTGCCAACAGAATCCCCAGGGGTGCACAGAATAATTTGATTCAAAGTGTTCTAGCTGCAGAGGATGGTGGTTTAGCTCCTAATGTATACACCAAATCAAGGGATCTAATACTACCTATCAAATCTTTTAATAGGTGGAAGTGCCTCCAAAATAATCTCTTTCCTGTTTTTTTTTTTTTTTTTTTTTTTTTTTTTTTTTCAAAATTTTTCCTGTTTTTTTTTTTTTTTTTTTTTTTTTTTTTTCTGCAGAAATGTACCTTAGGAAGGATGAAATAATCCACACTATAGGCTTGGGAAAGTAGGATCTGCTTCTGTTCTGCAGCTTGCCTGGGTTTGGCACTAGCTTTCATGTGCAGCAACACATTGCCTTCAGCACAAAATTCGAGACCTTCGTTTTCCCCCACAGCAAAATCTTTGGTTTAGCAGTGGTTGATTGCACTCAGCACTCTGCAGAAGAGATGTTTTTTTTTTTACATTTGTAACCAATAGAAAGAACTGAACAAGACACCAGTGCTACAAAGTTGTAGTGCTTTGTAGGTTAATTTAGTGATAGCCAGATTTGCTGATGTTGTGCCAACGCTCCCAGCAGATGACCCTTCTCTCAGCACTCCCCGTGCTTAGCTGATTCACTCTGCTACACAGTTTGGTTTGTAAGCAGTCCTGTGTATGGTTGTGCAAGTGAGTCTGATTTGTCTTTATGCGGAAACGATCATGATCGAACTGTACTTCATGGGCAGGCTAAAAGAGCAGATTTTGCAATACAATGAGCGGCTCAAAAAACGAAGCACACAAGTGACTCAGAGTCATACACATGTGATCTTCTAACAGCATCAGCAGCCTAACCCCCCAATGCAAACCCTCTCCCTTCTCTCCCATGTTTCTAGGACAAGTTTTGGAAAGCAAAACTTCATTCTCCCTTCCTGGTGCACCACATGCTGGTGTCTCAGTCAGCCCTTACTTACTCAAGCAAGTTCCACCCCCTTTGCTGGATAAGACCCTC
>NW_008623333.1:0-4298 GCF_000691845.1 Merops nubicus | reverse complement strand
GCCAGAGGCTCCTCGGTAATGGGGCAGGCGTGCAGCGCACCCCGGTCCCCACCTGCCTGGGGAGCGCACCCTGCACCTGTGCTCTGCCCCTGCTGCGTGCTCACGGGGCCTCTGTTGAGCTGGGTGTGCTTGGGCACCTCTGGGGAAAGCACAGTCGTGTCCAAGGTGCTCGAGGCTGCTGGTCTTAGGGGAGGAGGTTGATGCAACCCTCATGGACAAGCCTGTGGCCCACCAGGCAGTGAAGAAGTGGAGTCATCAGCCTACCCTGCCCAGGAGAAATTCCTCTTCCCCCGAGGGGTGAGGGACCAATGTGCAGGCTTCTGCCCTGGTCCCGGAGAGGAACCTGCTCAGGAGGGCACTGAGCACTGTGGCAGCCCTGGGAGTTTGAGGGCAGCAGGACGCCAAGATGAGAAGATGAGGCAGCCACTGGTGTGGCACAGGACAGCCCTGACCCAGTAGAGCTGGGAACTGTGCTGAAATGAATGGGGACCCTGATCCTCCACAGCAGACCACCTATGTCGTGCCACCCCACTCAAAGCAGCTCTTCAGTGCTGCCTTGAGCTGAGTGACTTGTTCCTGCACAGCAGCAGGACCCCACAGTCTGAGCACAGGGAAGGACAACCAGCTGCAGGTGGGGGCGAGGTGTTCTGGGGTCAGACACACACACTCATTTGTCCAGTAACAAATATATTGTACCCTGCTACCAGGGCCTGGCACCTCAGGAGCTCCCTGCCAGCACGGAGCAACCTTCAATAAATGGCTTTGAAGGAAATGAGGTTGATGCCTGGCTTTGTGGTGACCTGTCTCTGGCACTGCCTTCCCTAGTGCTCCCCAGCCCACAGGCATCCTCCTTTCTGCTGGCATGGACATGGCAGGCACACCCACCTCCCACACTGGCACAGCTGCAGGGTGCACGTGGGCAAACCCCCAAACTGCAGGCAGCGGGAGGGGAAGCACCTGCATGGGGCTGAGGCATGCCCTGATGGCGGGGCTGCCCCTCGCCTCATGGCACATTGTCCTGCTGCTTGTCACCGTGGCACTGCTCTTCAGTGGTGTCTCAGATCTGGCTGAGAGGAGGGAGGTGCAGAGTCGCCAGCGCGCTGTGGAACGTGTCCCTCACTGCTCCCAGCAGCTGGAGGCGGGCAAACATCTGGTCAAAGAGGTGTGGGAACGGCTCCTGCGAGAAGGACAGTGACTTGGGGCTGGTGGTCATACTGCCCCTACAGGCACTGCTGCCTCTGCACCCGCTCTTTGTGTCCTTGGGCTGCTGCAGGGCTGTATCATACCACTGGCACCCTGAGTCTGCTCCCCACGCGGCTGCACCACAACTGCACCCAGCCCTGGGCAGCACTGCAGGCTGGGGATGTCTGACTCACCCCCAGGACATGGACCCGGTTATAGTAGGAGCTGAAATCCATGCTGAGCTGGATCAGGAACTTGCACACCTGCAAGACAGAGCTGCTGTTGGCAGGGCACAGCCTGGCTGGTCTTGGGCCCTTCCTCACCCCAAGCACAGCAGAAGCAGCCCCAAGGGTGTTGCTGCCTCTTCGCACAGTACCACCCCTGTGTCACTCCCTGCTGCCATGCGGCTTCGCCCTGGGCTGGGAGTGTTGGAGCAGTACCCATGGGTGCTACAGCACGTGGCACTTACCAGCTCCGTGTTGGCCGTGATCCGGATCCCCTTGGTGGGTGTGGGCAGCTCTGCTGCCTGCTGCAGGACTTCAGGGAAGGGCAGGAGGTAGTTGAAGAGCAAGAGCCATTCACCCTGTGAAAGGATTTCATGTATTGCAGAGGGCCAGCAGCACCCATCACCCCAGTCCCCGCATTCCCCTTCTCAGCACTCGCCTCTTCCCGGAGGCAGGAGAAGTTCAGTTCTGACACTGGTGGCAGAGGTGGGTATGTGCCTGGAAAGGGGGTGGGAGACTTGTTGTGCTCAGAGAAGCCTCTGTGGCTCCAGGCATGAGGAACAGCCCAGGGGTGGCCATTTGTGGAGGACCATGGGGTGGTGCTCACCCCGCTCCACAGCCCGGTGGTAGGTGTCGAAGAGTGTGGCCAGCCGAGCGCAGTTGTACATCACAAAGGCGCCACTCTTGGTTCCCTTTGTGGAGATGCTGCTGTCCTCCAGGTCCAGGGTGATCTGAGGGCAGGGAGAAGTCAGAGTCCCTGCTGCTAAGGAGAGCCACTCCGCTGTTCCCGCTCCGTGCAAACTGCTGTCCTACCTGACTCCGGTGAGCAGTGCTCAGCATCTCAAACCTGATTGCAGCCACTGTGAGGGTATCGATCACCTCAGTCCACGCCTCGTCTGTGGAGAAAGCAGGTGGCATCATGCACAGCTCACTCCATTCCTGTGTACTGTCACCCCCAGGACCCAGGCAGGAAACCCTGGGGCCAAAGGGCTCTGGTGGAAGCTGAGGATCGCCACACTAGCCCGGCTCTGGCCCCCAGAGGTGCCGCTCTGGGGGACAGTTTGGCCACTTTCCCCCCAGCAAGGTCAGCACCTGGCTCCATCACAAAGGGGAGAGGAAGCACCATGCAGGGCAGATCCCCACTGGCTGCAGGCTTAGAGGTGAAGCGGGAGACTTGTGGAAGCAGTGGAGATGGGGATGGAGCAGCACCTGTGTGCAGAGCCAAGCCTCACCTTGCACGAGCTCCCCGTACTTCATCACGGAGGCTTCGTACATCTGGCGCTTTCGCAGCCTGGGAGGAACAGAGACACCCACAGCCACCACCTGTGGGCTGAGCTGGCCCCAGAGAGCACCCTAAGGTTCCCCCAGCCTTTGGGCTGCTCAGAGCATCCCAGCTGCAACCCAGCCAAGAAGAGGCAGTACAAAACTTCCAGGAGCCAGGCAAGGACAGCCACATCTGGCCAGCCCCTTGTGCCACTGCCTGGAGAGAGCCGCAAGGAGGCTGCTGTGCTGGGCAAGAGTTCTGTCTTTTGTCTGAGAAATGGCCATCTCTGCATCAAGGTTGTCCACTAACACATGAAGGCAGAGGCACCACCCTGCCCCACTGCAGTACCCAGCTCCTGCTGCTGGCTTTCCCTCCAGCAGTATGGAGAGAGCCACCAGCAGCACTGCTGGAGGAGGCCACAGGAACTGGGAAGGGCCCTCTGGCCTCCATTCTGTACCTCCAGTCCTCAAAAGGACCCCGAGGCCATGGAAAAGCAGAATGGAGCTGCACAGAACTCCCCATGTGCCACCAGCTTGCTCAGCGCTGCAGTGTGGGTGCCCTGGGGCTGGGCAGGGCACAGGAAGCATGGCAGGGGAGCAGCAAAGCAGCCACCTCGCTACATGCCAACTTACTGGAAGTACTGGTCTGCCCTGATGGGTGATGATGGGTTTGTCACCTTCACTGGCCCACAGACAAGGTGTTTCTGAAAGAGAGAGGACAGGCCAGGGCTGGGGTTAAAGGCTCAGAAGCTCCACCAAAACAGTGCAGGAGAACCGGGCTAAAACCAGCCCTGCTCTACATATGTGTCCCTGCACTCTTCTCCTACCCCTTCCTTAGCACTGGAATCCCAAGGGCATAGAGGCCACTCTGCCACCTGGACAAGCACATGGAGGGGCCAGCAAGGGCAAGGGAAGGGGGCACGGATGGGCCTCAGCATTTGCTGCAGGGATTGAAAGAGGCTGGCTGAGCACAAGGATGCCTAAGGCCACTGTGAGGAGGGTCAGAGGTTCCTCACCTGCAAAGCTGTGTGGGCTCCTGGATCCAAAATCCTCCAGAGCAGATCTAGCTGCTGCTGCTGGAATTCCTCCTCGCAGTTCACCACATGCACAATGCTGCAGCAGCTCCCCTGGCCTTCAGCCTGCAGCAGAGCACAGCAGGGAACTCAGAATGCTGTTGCATGACAGGAGGGACCAACAGCTGGAAAGCTACGGGCTGGCAGTGGCGCAGGGTGACTCACCGAGCCCTGCAGAGCAGCCTGCTGCAGCTCAGCCAGGCACTGCAGCTGCCCCTCCGTCACTGCAGAAAGGAAAGATGCTCAGAGCAGGACATGAGGGTCCACACCCCCCTGCCCTCTGGCAACACTGGGCCTGCCCCAGGCTCTCAGAGTTCCTGGCTCCAGACAGAGTGAAGGGGAATAATAGGAGAAGGCGATTTGGATCTAAACCCCCTTACCTTCTGTACAAATAATTGGGGAAAAAGGAAACTGGCCTGTTTACAGCCACTCACTACCCCACCATCACCCGAGAGCTGCTGCACATGAGCTCACCGAGAAGGACATTGAGATTTGGGTCATATCCCACCAGGCCCTGCTGCTCCACGAAGCTCTTCAGGTGCACTTTGCAGATGAC
>NW_008623332.1:0-805 GCF_000691845.1 Merops nubicus | reverse complement strand
GTATAAATATGAGATAGTTTACTACTGTGGGCGCGCGCCGTTGGTGGAGTTGGGAACTCCCCGGCTGCCCAGTGCTGTTTTGCTTATTGCCGCTTGCTTAATAAATTTTGTAAAATTGCCCTTGTCATCTCTTTTCTTTAAACTGGGAAAACTTATAACACATACCATATGACATCATGCTCAGCAATAAAAGCTCATGGAAAGGAGGAGGAAAAGGAGGGGGGACACTCATGGTTATGGCATTTGTCTTAGCAAACAACCATTAAGCATGCTGAGGCTCTGCTTTCCAGGAAGCAGCTGGACATATCATGGCTGGCCAATAAGGAGTAGTGAATGAATTCTTTTTCCTTTGTTTACACACACAGATTTAATTTTTCTTGTTAAACTGTTGTTGACTTGATCCACAAGTCTTTTAGTCTTTTCACCTTCCTTCAGTTTTCCCCCCATCCCATGGGAGAAGGTAGTAAGAAGGAAGGTAGGTGTTTGGCTGCTGCTCAGGGTCAAACCATGACATATTTAATCGAGTATAATTGAGATGTAGACACTGACCTCATCAACCCTAGAAAAACATTTATTTATTATGTCTGGAAGAAAGCAATGCTTTTGTTTTTTGTTGGCTTTGGGGGCTATTCTAAAAGTTTATACTGCAAAAGGATTTTTAAAAGGAAGAAAAAAAAGTCCCAACTGGAGAGAAAAGAGATGAAGCATAAACAAAATAAAGAGTGAGAAAGAGAGTACTGAGGAGTGGGAGAGATGATATCATGACAAGAGAAATGAGTGTAATGGTTTGAAACCTGCTACCCCT
>NW_008623331.1:0-780 GCF_000691845.1 Merops nubicus | reverse complement strand
ACTAAAAGAGGGAGATTTAGATTAGAAGAAAGGAAGAAATGTTGGATGCTGAGAGTGGTAAGCCCCTGGCCCAGGGTGCCCAGAGAGGTGGTCACTGCCCCATCCCTGGCACCATCCCAGGGGAGGTTGGCCGGGGCTCTGAGCACCCTGCTCTAGCTGGGGATGTCCCTGTCCCTGCAGGGGGTTGGACGAGATGAGCTTGAAAGATCCCTTCCCACCCAAACCAGTCTGGGATTCTATGGTCATGTTTGGGATTTACCCATCTGAGGATGCCTGTGAGGATGCTGCAGCAGGTTTGGGAGTGGCAGCAGAGGTCAGTGAGGAATTTCCAAGTCTGAGCCCTCTCCTGGCTGCACAAACCTGGGCTCTAGTGCTGTCATGCTGGTGGTGGGGCTCTGGGCATGACCCTGCCCTGGGTTTCAGCTGCTTTCTTCAGCCAGCAGAAGACTGCCTTGCTTTTCTGGAGCACTTCAAGCAGGACTTTGTTAGTCTTGGGTGACACACACTACTGAGCTTTAAAAATATTACCCATAATAATATTATTCACCTTTAAGCAAGCTAGCAGAATGTCAACAATCCTTTCATTTGATGTCTCATGATTTCAAAAACATTTCTGTGCCGAGCTGCCCTACTCCTCCTCTGTTTCATCCTTTCTCTGAGGATGGTACTGGGTCCAGCTCTGAGATGCAGGGAGGAGTCCCCGTGCTCACGCCGCCCGCACACAGGTCAGGAGCACGTTTGTTGGGCTGGGCGTTTGTTGGGCTGGGCAACGTGGGGAGG
>NW_008623330.1:0-1742 GCF_000691845.1 Merops nubicus | reverse complement strand
CTGCTGGCTCATGTTGCTTTACCTGGCTCTGAGTCATCTGTAGTCATACCTTAGACTGAGCCTTCATTTAGCAAAAACAAAAGATAAAAGATAAGTGTGATTCAGATGTTCTTATTTTGATATAGTCTGTACTAATACATGACCATGTTATGAATATGGCAGAACTATTTCAGCAGTTGTTGAAACAAGAGTTCAGATGAAACGAGCCTGAGCCTACATGGATTCATTCTTATGGTTATCTTTCAAATTTAGCATTTCAAAAAGCTATGGCAAGTATTTTCCTAAGTAAGGCACTTGGTTAGCTGGCCTCAGGCAGTGCAGCAGTCCTACAACACCATCCAACTTGTTTATTATCACAAGAGTGTTTCAGACTGCTGTGTCTTAAATAAGTGACTAATATCTTTTGTGGAATGTGTATTCCAGAAGATGTTTCATCCTGAAACATGTCATTTCCACCAAATGTTTGGACCTTGTCAAGGTAGTGCTGTTGCTACTGTGAGCAATGATACATCAGGTGACCAACAGATGCAGTTTTTATTTTAGGTAAGGGCAGAGAAACCACCTGAAAGTTTGTGTCAGGCATTTGGGGATTTGCTTGTGAAACCAGCATCTCCTTCTGAAATCTGGGTGTGGTGAGAAACATTTGTACACTCTGTGCTCAAAAGGATGAAAGTTATTTTTTTACCCTTTTAAGGTACTTTTAAAAAATGTTGTGACTTCCTTTTTGTCACAGACTTTTAGATGCTTCTGAAAACCAAATTTGGGATGTTTCATGCAATCACTTATTGTTGCAAAGGTAATATTAGTCAGTGTGGAAAGGGTTATGGACCACATGCATTCTAGTTAGGCAACAGAAATGGAGTCTAAGTGATGCACAAGCAATTGCTTGAGCATCAGCATATATTAAAACCCAGCAGATGACTTTCCTCTTATGATAAGGTTCAGAGGCACCTTAAAAACAGGAAGACATTAAGCTGGGTGGCTTGCTGCTAAAGAGCATTAGACTGTTAAGCCAGAAATGTATTTTTAACTTCTTTTTTATTTTCAGAGAAAATGCTTCATGCTATAAATCATTTAAAAGAAAGGAAATGGAGTATGATCAGGCTTCATGGTTTGAATGCTATGAAAAAAAAATCCCAAGTGATATTTGCAGAGTCACAATCATCTTAGAAAGTGAGCTTTTGTGTAGATTTGGTGCTCAATGGATACAGTAGGAAGTGTCTGACATTATGTAGATTGAAGAACACTGTTGTGATGTGACATTGTATAAAATGGGAAATATTAGCTAAGTGCTGTGCTTCTTATTCTACAAACAGAAAAAAAATTAATCCTACCTAGATGACCCTCCTCCTAATAAATTTTCAGAGACAGAATTGACCCAGTTTCTCAGTACCTTTCATGGTACCATTAAAATAGGGTTTATGCAAAAAGTCTGTTTACTTCATCATTATGACTTTTCTGGGGTTTTGTGTTTCTTAGGACCTCTATACTCATAGTTGTTGCACTTAACTCAGTAATACTGTTCCAGTCTTCAGTATTACATCACCTTCATGGCTTTTTACTTCATTAGCTAACCGGAAATTTGATGAGTTTGCTGTGCCCAAATGGAGGCAAATGCTTTTGATGTTCATTTTCAGCCAAATCATGTTGGCTCTGAGTCGTGGGCTGAGTGATTTGTATGAGTGGAGAAGTGTGTGCTTACAGTGAGAGTGAGTAGGTCCTGCATCTGGGTGGAGGCAATC
>NW_008623329.1:0-18054 GCF_000691845.1 Merops nubicus | reverse complement strand
TGCCGCCGGAGAGCGCCGCCGCCGGAAAGCGCCGCCGGCTTCACGCTTTGTTCTCTGCGTGTGTGCCCGATTTCTGCCTCCTGAACGGCGCTCTGCAATCACTGACCTGCGCCCTAGTGGGGTCCGTGATCTCTCAGTCTCACCGCCGGGAAAAGGCACGGGGGGCTCTGGCCCGGAACCTGCGGGGTTGGTCCCCGGTTTCCCGCAGTTCCCCCATCGACAATGCAAGCTACGGCACCTGGCAACGCTGACCAGGCTTGAGAGCCAAACCATGCGCCCAAGCCCTGTCAGGCTATGCACAACGCAAAGCCAGAGACCCTCAGACCAAGCTTTTACAATAGCGATGAGCTGCTTTAGTGTCATTGGATTCAATCGGTTTGACACTCGAGTATCTTTGTGGATCTGAGTGTTAGATTGCACTTGTCAAAAGCAAAAGAGCAAGAGAAGTAGGCTAACACAGGTTTGGAATCTCTTCATTCAGCAGCAACATTTTTGATCATATTTTCAAAAAGTGACTTCATTAGGTCTCTCTGGTGACACTAGCTACTACATTTTTTCACAGTTTTTGAAAGGAATGAACTTTTAGATGGAAAACAGTGAATTGTGTAGCATCAGGATAATACCCTAACATCTTCTCATATTAGTTGTGGGTGTTTATTTTTAAGCTGGCAAAGAGCAGGTGAGCAACTATCAACAAACAGGATAGGCAAGAGCAGCTGGACAATGCATTAGCTAAACTCTATTTAAAAGTACATAATTGGGACTTGAATATCAGAAGTCACTTAAAAATGGGAAGCAAGTTCTTAATGAGAACATCAAACAATTTTTTTCTGTGTTCATAATTGGTAAAGTTGAGCAACTGGCTGGACATTTCAGTCTATTTAGAATATTTGCACTGACAGTTTCCAAAGAAAAGAAGAAACAGGACATGGAAATGACTCAGTAAGTACAGACTTCAGAGGTAACATCTACTGAAAATTTCATTAAGTACCTAGTACCTACCTATCTGTTTGTCCCCCGGGCCCATTAATTCCAGAGTGAAAGTCCTGACAACTACCGCTTGGCTTTCAGAGACGTCAGTCTTCTTGGACCAGATGGTCCCTTCACAAAGGAAGCCCCCATCCCACATGCGCACAGCAGCAATGTCCCTGGGTGGCTTTCATATCCACTGGAGATTGATGGACCTAGATCTCCACTGACTTGTGGCCATTAAGCTCTGAGATATCTTTCTATGTGGCTGCAAACTACACTCGGTCAGAGGAATTCCTCCTGGAAATGTGTAAACTGAGGGAGTGTGGATTGTATGCGATTTTATATGCTGTAGGATTAACCTTTACTCAGCCTGTATGCTGGGGAGGAGGATTTAAGTGATGTGCTGGAAAATGTCCCCTGAAGATATTAATCTTTTCCCCTTTCTTATTTTACTTCAAGCCTTCTTCAGGAAATTGTTTATGTGTTAAAAGTGAGATCTCTGATCTACCAGAAAAAATACATCTCCCAGGGGCTTGAATCTGCATTTCACAAACATACAAAACAAAACCAAAAACGAAACCAAAACCAAAACCAAACAAAAAAACACCACTGTAGCCAACTCAGGTGTCTGTGAAACCTCCAGCCTGTAAACCAACGTAAAGAAGAAATGCAGAGAATGGAGAAAAGTACTTCTGGAGCCACCGCAGATGTAAGAGCCCATCTCTGCAGCCCAGCAGGAGCTCTGCAAATCAGGATACGCCAGTCTGAACAGCCAAGAAAACAATTATTTACCCGAATGAAAAATTGTTGAAGGTTAGATATAACTTTTTTTGAGCAAAACTGTATGTTATTGTTTGGGTAGTTTGAATTTCTGAAGGTTAGATTTCCAATAGAGTCCAAATATAGTCTGAGTGGGAGTTCAGCCATTTATCACCCCGGGGAATATAAATCAAACCACAAACTACCCTCAAACTGCTTGTTCTTGTAGGGTAATCATGAAGGTGAAACAGGTTTACATGCTTTAAAACTGACCAGCCAGTACTTAGCACGACAAGCCAAAGGGCATTCAATACTCCAAATCCTGGAATGAGCTGTAAAGATTTCAGTTGTATCCAAAACATATCATTAGCCTTTCTTTTGGTTGTTGGTAATTAGAATATTCCCAAATATCTCTGAGCATTTTCATTACTTTGTAAATTTTCCCCAAATAGTTTAGACAAATTATTTTTAGCAGATGGCTTGTTATGAATAGCTTGTGAATTTTTCACTTTGACATCTGTACTGTGTTTACTGAGTGGCTTAATCAGTTCCTGGGCTGAATGATTGAAATGTTTGCAAGGGAGGAAAAATGAACACAGGATACTAAATAAGAAACAGTGCATTTCAAGGGCAAACATATTCATCTAACTGTATTCACAAACACTTTTAGAGATCTCCAGCAATCGCTGTGGATGCTGGATGCCATGATGTACGTGTGCCTGCAAACCAAACTCACCTCACTCATCTGAGAGTGTAACTGTGACCCTCTTCTCATTTTTTTAGCAGCCATGTTGTCATGTAGTCAGAACTCACTAGCAGAATTTTTGCTCCAGTGAGTTATATTTTAACCACATACCCAATCTTGACTGTCTCGACGCTGATGTGGGAGCATTGTTAAGCAGAGCTGCATGTCCAAACGAGCTACTTCTATCTCCTTGCTTTGTCTTTCTGAAAATAACATTGGAAGATAAGGCAAACTCTTTCTTTGATCACTAATCTCCGACTCTCAGTGGTGACCACAAAGGATAAGTATGCATTGAACAGAAGTACTAATGATCAGCACGTGATTACAGTTTCAAGGAATGGGAAAACTAAAACAAAAAGGAAGAACCCCAAACATGGAGGAGGCTGGTAAGGAGGGGAAAAGGCCCGCTATAAAAAATTTCAAATATCTTCAATAGAGCAAAAACATAAAACAAATGTATGCATTTGCTGATGAGAATGGGCATAGTCTTGCTTTACTGGTGTCCTCTCCTGCCTAAAGACAGCTTAATTAATAAGACAATCACAGTAATAGGGAGCAAACTACTGGGACAAGGATTGTCTCTGTGGTATATTCATATGGCGTGTGGTACAAGGGGGTCCTAGCACTGCCATTAGGCAAATATTAAACAAAAATAGCATTAGGAGGAGTGGCAGGAGGTTATGAGACTGCAGCACCAGTGGTGAAACCATCTCCAGCAGCAGAAGCTGCAACACACTCCGGGTTCCAGCTGTGCCTTTTCTCACACCAAATGCTGCTGCACCCACCACCTTGGCTCACCCCCGAGTCCCCAGCATGCCTGGTAACCCATGGCTAGCACCAGGTTGCTTGAAAGGCTTGTGATTTTCTGTGCTGAGTTGCCATCCAAATGGTAAGTAATAAACACTTTAATAATTCATAACCAGTCGGTAATATCTTAAATAATTTAACAAACAATTTGTCATCTTTCCTTGTGATAGAAGATGCTGTCTGAGAAGTGGCTGAAAAAGGTTTTGTGTCCATCTCACTCCTCCCCAGGTCCGAGCTTTGGGCCAGCCTGAGCAAAACCAGGCAGATGCAGCCTGCAGGGGAGCAACAGGAGCCCACCCAGATCTCAGTACTGCTGGCCAGAGGGACAGCCTTCACCTGTAAATGTCAGTATGCTCAGAGACGTATTTCTGGAGTCATTCTCCTACCTGCTGCCCTCAGCAAGGAGATACAGAATTCCCAGCTCTCTTGTCCCCTCTTTCCTTCAGTTAAGCATTCAGCTTCTCTGCAGAGCAACTCAGACCCTGTAAGCCACAGCTCCTGCTTTGTCACTCAGGCTGCTAAAGGAGCACAGCAAGCCTAAGGCAGGCTGGCAAGTCAAACAACCCTTCATTCCCACGTGGTTTAAGCAGCAACAAGACGGATGTTATCTTCCAAAGGCATGGAGAAGACCTTGGAGCAATGCTTAGTTCAGAGAACCACTTCAGAAGATAAAATCTCATGCTCGAATCAAAAAAGGTAGTTTTACCTGGTTAGACTGTAGCATATATTTGCAGCATAATCCCAGCATCACATTAAACACAAACAGCATCCAGTAAAGCCAGCCAAGCTCTCCAGGTGCTTAAACCCATACAAGTGTTTAAAACTGCAATTGAGCAAAGCACATAAGGAACATCAGTGCCATCATCTTAAGCATAAGTGATATGTAAAAAGTCACAGAGAAACACTCTTTTTTTATGTTTTACAAGAAATCTGTGTTCTGAGTAGTTCCAATCCTGCTAATGGATATGAGCCTGTGCACACAGGCTGTTTTAGAAGAAGATGGTGCATTGGCTTCAGTGAAGTTATGCTACCAGAAAATGTGGTTCACTGAACTTCGCTGTTCCCCAAAAGACTCCATAGCCAAGGCGTTTGCCATATCTAAATATGCATTTTCATTTAAGAGGTGTATTTGCATTTACTAGTGGCCACCCCACTATTAAAAGCATTTAAGACAACCCCAGCTTTGCTGTGAGTACTGGGCTAGAGCAAGCAGGCAGACAGCCTGGTGGAGCACTGGCAGGTGCTGAGATGGGTGGCAAGGGGAGAAGGACAGAGCATCAAAGGGCTGCACTGCCCAGAAACAACACCAGAAGGAAGTGTGGCCCATTCCTGCCACCACAGCACCCATGCTGTGCTATGAGGGCAAGAGCTCAGATGTTTTGCAGGCTTGCTGCCATGAAATGGTCTAGCTCCGAAAAGAAGGGGAAACCCAGTCATGATCATTCTTACCCTGCAAACACGTCTGCAGCTAATTGGCATGGCAAAACATTTTCAAAAGCACCAAAGCCAGGCTTGGGAGCTTTACCTGACCATGAATAGGTGTAAACTTCTAAGCATTAAATCACTCTAAAAATTCCCTCTGGGCCTAAAAGTCACTTTGGTGACTCATGGCAGGAGGCTGCTGGTTTTGGGCCATTTAATGGCAACCCCATGGAGCTGGAGAAGGGAGAGCAGAAGGAGACAAGCTTTTCTTTGCGTGAGAGGGTGCTGGTCCACAGCCTGCAGGAAGTCCCCCTAGTATGGAGATGCTTTTGGGAGACTTGGCTGGTCCTGGGCACCCCTGGACTCTTGGGGACAGTCCCAGCCCAGCAAAAAATGGCTGGAGACAGCAGGCAGCTGGGCTAAAGTTGTCTTGAAGATTTCTTTGAACCAAAGGACTCGGACTTAAACCTATAATGCTTTTCCCACAACAAGTGACATCAAAATTCTCTCTCATAGTAGCTAGTATGTGTATCAGTGCTGGCTCAGTGCTGCTGTTTGCCAATGAAGAGAGCTTCTTTGGGAATTTCTAAAGGATCTCATAAACACACTGCCTCTCTCACAGGTCTGCTTACCCACAAACACCAACACAACACTAATTAACTCTCCCAGCTCTTGGTTCCCACTGTCTCTCTCCAACCCTGCTGGTGTTTCTTCTTTGATAGATTTTATTGTGCTCAGGAGAATCCCAACATTGCAGGCGCTGTGTGACAGCAGGGATGTCCCAAGAGTCCCTCCCATTTGATGGTTGCAATAGATTTTTACTTCTTTTGAAGTGGCCCTTTCTCTTTACAGGTTTTTCCCCTCAATAATCCCACAACCTTTTCTGAAAAGATACAAAGTCAGTGTCAGAAAAACTGTCAGTTACTGTATGGGCAGAACTCAGCCTTCTATGGGACGTGATACATTATTCATAATTTTCTGAAGATCATCTAAAGGTCAGGCTATTTTGGCCTCAAGGTGAATAAGATATGCATTCAGCCTTATGGGCTGGCTACGTTTCCTATACCTGGAATCCTGAGGTATTACACAAGGCGCTTGCATCAGAAACTTGAAAGGCAAAGATGGCTTCATAGCTTTGCAGGTCACTGTTGCCAGAATCAGATAGCTATCTATGTTTTTTTGGAGACACCCTCAGTCTACCATGTTGAGAGAGAATCTGCACTTCAAACACTTTGGGTTTTGTGAAAAGGCAGTCCTTTTCTGTTTCTACTGCTAAGTTTTTACCATTTTTTATAATTATTTTCTCCTAACTTTTGGATGCATGCGGTCAGAGAATAAAAGTGTAATAAAACTTTGCCTTAAAAGACAAATATATTCATTCAATTTACAGCGACTGCCTGCCAGGGCCAACATAGTAAGGTGCCCAAGGGCAGTCAAGGTAGGGCAGGTACTGCCTCAGCTCTCAGCTCCTGCTGTCAAGGTTGGGTGTTTTACCTTTCCTGAGATGCCCTGTTTCCTAGGGGTGCTCAGTGCTCTGGGACTTTTGACATTCAGGTAATCAGTCATTCCCTAGCCACACTTTTGGCCAATAGTCAAAGTATCTTTGGGAGCTATTTAACATTATGGAAAGTTTAAACATTTCCATCTTGAAATATAATTGCCTAATTAGGTGGAAGCTTTTAGGGTGCTGTATCAAGCTATATAAAAAAAAATACAAAATCAATTTTAAAAATACAGGTTTTCCGTACCTGGGATTTAAAAATACAATGACTGAAAGACAGTTGGTTCCAGTATAGCTATTGCCATGTAGAAATACTGTTTGCACCCAGGAAATACAAAGCATTCCCTTGTAACTCCATAAATACCACAGTATTTTCCATCTGCTCTGATGCTGCCTTTGTTTTTACTGGTGAAGACAGCCACATCAGAATGGCTTAAACTGGACCAGATTCTCATATCCCAAAGCACGTCTCTCATTCCCTCTGCAGTATACTTACAATTAAAAGGACTAACGAGCACAAGCAGAAATGGAAACACAACAGGGCTGGTAACTGTAGCAGTCGTGCAGGATAATGTGTCCACTTCTCCCACTTGAGGAACATCTGTAAACCAAATACAGTAATTTTTTTCAGTTGTTTGAAAAATGGACTGTAACACCACAGATTGGTCATCAGTTAAACTGCAAAAGTTCTGCAATTCTTATTGCACTCATCAACTGTCACTGTCCCATGTTGTCCCCCATAAGGAGCATTTCTGGCTTTGCTGAGCTGCTGTTTCCCAGGCTGCACAACGCTCAGTGATGCTGTGAGTGGTGGCTTCAACAGTAGCAGTGATCATGCTGCACAATCTTCACTTGCTCCTTCTATCTTACTTGGAGGCTGCTTTGTGTGCCTGCCAGCTTCAGCCAGGTCTGTATCTGATCTACCAATGGATGCCTGACTTGAGGTCTTCTGTTAGCGTCAGCTCGTGTACTATCCTGTTTGGATTTGGCTGGTGAGACATACAACGTGCTATTTTTTCTGCTCTCGGCTTGAATAAGTGCAAAGCACACGTGACCATGATGGAAAATGCAATACACATGCACACATGTCATTGCTGGTGAAGGGTATTAACCTGCACAAAATCCAGGCTTAGAAACATTCTGAATATCTTGGAGTTATGCTGTTGACCACTCAGCTGTCCCTCACCATCAGGTGCAGACAGTGAGATGGGTTTGGGTGCCATGGGGAGACCCCCCTAATGAATTAGCTGGTGCAGAGTTTAGCTGGTCAGGCAAGAACTGTAATGAGCTCCTCTGTATTTTAAATGACATCTAATTTTCTGGATTGCATAGATGCAGGCACCAACCCCACCACACGGTGATGTGCTCTGGCACACAGCATCCTACTGAGCTGACACCTGAGAATGAACTTGGAAAAGCCTTAGTCAGTCAGTGCCTTCTTTGCTTATTTTCACTGGCAAGGTCTCAGCCCAGTTCCACAAGCTAGGGGAGAAGGGCTCTCCCAACACCACAGGAGGATCAAGCTAGGAGCCACAGTGGTAAGCTGCATACATTCAAATCTATGGGACCAGAGGGGATGTACCTGGGGATGCTGAGGGTGATGGCCAGTGTCACTGTGAGGCCACACTCTCTCATCTCTGGAAGGTCATGGCAACCAGGAGAGGTCCCTCATGAGTAGAGAAAGATGCCTGCCTTCAAAAAAAAAAAGCAGAAAGGAAAATCTGGGGAGGTACCAGCTGGTCAGAGTCAACCTAGTGTCTGGGAAAACTATGAAGTAAGTTCTGAGTGACCCTCTGTGTCCACGTCATGAAGGACAGAACAGTGACTGGGAATAGCCAGCATGAGTTCCCCAAGGGCAAAGAGTGCTTGACCAGCCTGCCTGCCCTCATGATGGAATGAGTGACCCACTCTGCAGGGGCAAGGAGGGCAGCCGAAGTTGCTTTCCTGGGTTTTAGCACGGCTTTCACCACATAACATCCTCTCATAACATCCTTGTAGGCAAACTAAGGCGGTATGGGCTGCATGGATGGGCTAGAAACTGGGTGAAAAAATGTCTGTGTGCTCAGGCTCCAGAGGGAATAGTCATGGATTCAGAGTCTACCAGGCAGCCAGTTATGAGCTTTGGTGTCAATAATGGGCCCAGAACTCATTTACACCATTATCACCCTCAATCTGCACAATGGAAGTTAACACACCCTCAACAAGTTCACAGACAATGTCAAACCATGAGGAAGTCATTACCATGGAGAGCAGGGCTGCTGTTCAGAGGGACCTGGACAAGATAGAGAAATGGGGCAACACGGACCTCATGAAGTTCATCATAGACAGATGCAAAGTCCTGCACCTCATCTGGAATAACTTCCTGCAACAGTGGGGACCTAGTGCCTGGGCAGCAGCTCTACAGAAAAGGACTTGAGGGTCCCAGTGAGCAAGGGGTTGGACAAGAGCCAGCAGTGTGCACTGCAGGGAAGAAAGCTATCTCCAGACTAGGTTGGATCAGCAAGTGCATAACCAGCAGGTCGATGGAAGTGATCCTTCCCCTGTTTTCAGCAGTAGCAAGACTGCACCTGGGGTATTATGTCCAATTTGGGATTCTCAGTGCAGAAAATATATGAATATACTGAAGGAAGTGCAGCAGAGAGTCACTAACATAGTTAGAGGACTGGAGCATGATGTGTGAAGAAGAGCTAAAGGAACTGTGCTTATTTAGCCTGAGAAGACTGGAAGGGTAAGAGGCAGGAGCCACAAGGTGCAGCAAGGGAAATCCTACCTGGCTGTAAGGAAAAGGCTTCTCAGCTGTGGGAGGTGGGTCAGACATGGGAGCAGGGGTACAGAGAGGCTGAAGAAACTGCATCCCTGAAGATTTTCAAAATCGTCCTGGTATCATTTTCTTTGCCTCCTACCAGTGCAACTGTCACTCCCACAGCAATTACAAGAAATAAACATTTTTACCTGGCTTATTCTTAAACGCCTAGCAGGAGCCAGAACAACAAAAAGTACCACTTACCGAGCAGAAGGCCCAAACACCTCCTAGGAACGAGATACTGTGACTAGCCCAAGGGCAGCGTAAGGGCAGGAAAGTGAGTACCTGGGGCTGCAGCAACACTCAGTCTCATCACCTTGGTATGGGACTTCATGAAACGGCTAAGAAAGATGCTACTGGACACAGTTAGGTTGGAATTTGGCCTGGAGTGAATTCAACAAGAAAGAAAAAAGCCTCTAACATCAAAGCTTTCCTTTCAGGGTCAGTTTACACTCTCAAATTGTTTGTTGTCTGAGTCAATCTAACAGCTCAGTACTCAGTACAAACAGGGAAGGTTTGCTTACCTCCAAGGACCCCAACCCTCTCCTTCTTGTCCAGCTCCCTGGTCCCACTGCCTCTTCTGCTCAAGCACTCATCAGCCCCTGCTGTCAGCTGCCTGGGGTGTCCAGAGATGAGCAGCAAAGAGCAGGAGCTAGAGGGAAGGATCAGGACTTACCCCTTTCTGAAGTGTTGAGCTGTTAGATTGGCTCAGCCACCTTCTGTTGCCTCCTGTCAGAGGGCTCGGAGGGAGGAAGGGAGAAGGAGTTAAGGGAGCTGTCTTGCTGCAAAAGAAAATCCTGCCGTTCGAAACATATGAGACCAAATTTCCCTAACCTGGTACTGGCAATGTCACTTGAACAGGCTCAGCATGAAAGAGATTCCTTGGTACATGGTGGCCACTAATGTAGCAGCGGTTCTCCCCAAACACCCACCCTTTCATGCCACTGGCAATGCCAAGACAGGCACTGGCTGCTCTGCTTGGCCTCTGCAGAGCAGATTGTGAGGTGCTTTTACCACCCACAGAGGAGAGGGCACTGGCTCTGTTCCCTCAGGCGTCCAGAAGGCCAAAACCACAATTCCCAGGTGGATGTTCTTCCTCCATCTACCTAAGGCCAAGGGAGCAGGATCTGCAGCTATCTAATGTTGCCTGGCATAGAGGCTGGCAAGGGGAGATTACTGACTAACTATCTATTTTTATGTAAAAGAAGCTAGCAACTTGCATGGATCAAGTTGTCTTTCTGCTTCATGCATCACAACCTAGAAGGCTGCTGTCCTACCACCGTTGCAAATCAATCCTTCAAAAACTTCCTGGCTTGGTCTTCAAATCACTTATCTTTGATTATTTCTAGTTCCACTCTAGAGTCCATTGAGTCTTGAGGACATGGGACAAAAGCCAGAAGTCCTACAGTGCAACTGCTTAGTTAATTCCTTGGGTGTCTTCCCTGCTGATACATAGCAGTGATTGGCAACTAATCTATATATAGTACAGCACCGCAGCCGAGACACAATGGCTGCATTCAGCATGCATACATGATGAAGTCAGCAATGGTTGTTTAATTGCATCATGGGAAGTGAGGGGAGAAAAGAATTGGAAGGAAAAAAAAAGAAGGGGGGAGGGGGAGCCTCTGGCCCCTCCACTTTACATAATTTCCTTCATGGCAGATGGGAACGTATGGGAATGCCGGCCTCACATCTCAGGAGCTCCCTCCCCAAAGCCTGGCATGGCCACATCTGTTTCCCTGATTTCCTACGCTTCTGATCTTCTTCACCTACCCTGCACCCCACCACCTTGGGTAAGCTTCCTGAGATGCTGATACCACCATTTGAGTTGGCTTCCTGAGGCTCACTCCCTCCTTCCTTATTTTCACTTCTCTGGCTTGCAGTAGCATCCAAAGGCCGGTAGCTGTGAAACACTGAGGAAGGGTAAGGTCTGCACTGTGGAGACCACACAAGCCTCTTGGCTGCTTTTATTTAAACACATGAGCATCTGTACTGCCAGGCAGTGGTTCACAAAAGGGGCTGTCAGGCTCAATGCAACTCCACTGCTCTGTGGCTAGCAAATAGAAGATATACAAACTTCTCTCCCCAGCAGCCATCCATCATCATAAATATACCTGGGTTTTATTAAGGAGAGACAACACCCTGCTTTAATAAAATGAAAAAGGGAAAAGATCCTCAGCAACAACATTTCCCTCTCTGAAACCTACAGCATCAGCCAAATCAACAGCTTTAAAATTTCCCTGGATCCCTGTCTTCCATTTAAAGTTCTCGCTCCTGCAAACAGGAGCCACGGTATCCTCCATTTTAAGAAAGCTTCCCTTTGTCTTATCCTCCAGCCTATTTATAGCTCCTGTAGTGGAGGTACACTGGGAAGGATTTACATCAGCAGGCACAGTGCCCTTCCACACACAGAGAGGAGGAATGATGCAAAGGGACATTTAATAGTCTCCAAGAAATGTGCAGCTTCTTGGGGCTCATTTTCTGAGAGAAGGTAGTCACCCAAAGGGTTTCAGCCGCCTGTTTTCCCAGTGGCAGTGAAAGGGGCTTTGCACTGTGATGTGAGTGATAGGCTGCTTTTGTAAATCCAGTTTTATGAAGGACTGTAGGGTTGCCATCAGGGTCCCACATAAGAGAGGAGACAGCCACCTGCTCCCCCTGAGAGCTGGCTAGGCAAGAGCTACTCCCTTCTTGGCTCCCTAGCAAAGCAGTGAGTAGGGGAATGGTTCCTTCACAGGTCGCTTCATGCTCCCAGAGACCTTGAAGAGAATCTGAGATTCCAGTTTCTTGCACCCACAAGCGTGCAACAACCTCATGCTGTAACCTCAGTCTGGAGGAACCATATGATGCAAGGTAGCAAAAGCTTCCTCCAAGTTCATCTTACAGCTTTCCCCACAGGAAATGCAATTATAACCACAATAAATGCTCACATGAACAAGAAACTTTGATTATCACTCTGCATGGCTGCTCACTAGTTCATTTGACCCTGTAAAGGAGCATACTGCCTTTGCATGTACTGTCCCTGACCGTTGTTGGTTTCAAAATACAAAACCCAAAACATTTCAGATACAGATTAGCTAAGCACAATGCAGAAATATGCACTTTTCTCTCTCAGTGTTCAGTTTATACCTCTGGAACTGACGTGCCTGGGTCAGAGCAGCTGTGGGAGACAGCAGCACCTGAGTGCAGGTCAGGATTAGTGCTGCATGCAACACAAAATCATCTGAGGGCACAGGCCACTTTCCGGGGGTCACTGCTTGCTGGTGCTCAGGGAATCACACTGCATGGCCCTGAGGGAGAAGTGATCTGTCCAGGTCCCCCAGGGAATGATGAGGAGGCAGAAGAGGATGGGCAGCACTTGGGCACAGACAGCCTGGTGATGTAGATGATGTCTCTTTGCCACCAGCCAAAGAAATGGAAGATGGTAATATCCCTCTGAACAGGCTCCACAAGTGCTTCATCCTTCCCAGCAGAAGGTCAGCCCCGCGGTGCTGCGGCGTGTTGGGGGACACCCACCTGTCCTGGGCTAGGGGCTGAACCGGGGTGCTGGTAACGCACCGCTGAGGGTGCCAGGCTTCCCAGCTCCCACAGCCAGATCTGGAGGAGAACAGCTGCCTGTGCCGAGTTTACACAGCTGTGGGGAAGCGTTAGCAGCTGACAAGCCACTCTCCCTTCAGTGTTAGCGTTACCGCCTCTTGCAGCTAAAAGCACTCCCCCAACTGAGTAAAAGGCTCTTCTTGCGAAGAAGAATGAAGGTAGGGACTTTTGAATTACAGTCAGGTTAACTGTGCATAGAGGATAAATGTGAAATGAGGTGTCAGAGCAGCAGCACTCTCAGGAAACAGGAGGCAAATAACACAATATTCGAAATTATTAGCCCATAATGTTGGCACCTGATTTCTGCCTCCAGTTGCTCAGAGCTTGCATTTCTTGACCTGCAGAGCATGTTTACAAGACAGGTCTATTATGCTAAGCTTTTCCTCAAGGGCAAAATGATCTGATGGGACATTTCATTGAAGGTGAATATGAGAGCCTTGAATATAACTACTCCAGCAACACTTTTCATGTAAGTCTGACATCCAGGCAGTGAAGTAACTTCATTGTGGGCCAAAGCCTGGATTTAGATAAAGCTTAATGGTGGGCATCACATTTGAATGCTGTGACAGGCTGAAGGTAGAGTCAGGGGGAGAACAGAAATTTGCATCTTCTGGCTTTGAGCCCTTCCTAGTGAGCAATAGTCTCACTGTCATCATCAGAGATTAAAGGCAAGAGGTACTTAGCTGAACAAGAAATCTGATTGAACAGATGGTGAGTAGAGAGAGATTTAAGAAGTCTGGAAGAGCCAACTGGTTATAGAGATGCAGGCACTGGGAGGCAAAGGTGCTAGAAGTCCTTGTGATGCTAGATCCCACTATGTGATTAGAAATGTATGATTTTTCAGCCAGAATTTCTGAAAGGAAGAAGGAATGAATCAGAATGCACAGAAAACAAAACAAACCAGCTAACTTAGTTTCCTCTTGGATGCATACCAAACAGTAGGAGAACTAGAGCAAGGCTTAAGCATAAAGGTGCTCTGGGAGACTGAATAGAAGTGAAAAAGATCCTTCTTTAGCACATACAAATATGATAACTTTGCATTAGCTGCCCACAGAACTTGGTGCTGTAAGGCAAGAGAGTAGGGGTTTACTTTTCTCTGGAGTAGAGAGTAGAGGATCCCTAAACCTTCTTGTGTCTCTGGGGTTACAAGTAAAGTCATCTGTCTAAGTGCAAGATTCCTGCTCCCCAGAGCCAGCCCTTGAAGGGTGCAGAGATGCAAAGATGCCCACCAACAGGATCTATAGATTTCACTTGCACATGTGTTTAGGGGAGACTATCTCTGTTCCCTTCTGGATCCCATCACATCCTAACAAGCACATCTTTAAACTCAAGGTGACCCTGCTGTAAGGGAGATGGATAAGTGGAGGAGGGGGTGTCAAGAGCTTGAATTAATATGTTGAGCAAGCCAGTTCCCAATGATTTATAGCATGGGGACAACACTTAGTGCTGCTTTGCTCCTCAACCCTCTACCCTGCTCAAGATCCAGCATACGGTACAGGAAGCTCAGCAACACATGCAGAAAGTTGAACTTACTACTGTACTTATTAATGGATCCAATGACAGATATATGGTTGAGTGAGAGTCAGTATGCAAGAGCAGGCATGGCAAATTTGGAATCTGAGGCAAATTTAGAAGTTTGTGCTTGCAAGAGGGAAAATGAGGAAAGGGAAAAAAAAAGCACAAATCAGGGCTAAAGTGATTTAAGTGGTACAGTTGTTCATGGAGTACAGCCCTGGTGAAAGCCAGAAAAAAAGATGTATATTCCTCTGAGTGTAATGAATAAGTCGCTAACAGTGAGCTGAAAAACAACAGCAAAACCTTAATTTTTAATCTATCTGGCACTATTTGACAAATGTGAAAGCCCCCAAAATTACACCAGCATCAAGGTCTTTCTGATGCCTTTCCCTGTGGACAGAACTGTTGGAGGTGCTCCCTTTATACACTGACTTGCTAGTCAAATTCTTGAGTGGGGGAGGCAAAGATCCAAGCAGGGTGGAATGCTGTGTCTACTGCCTCTTCTTTAATAGCTAAGTAGGAAGGGGATTCTTGAGTGCACCAAGACAGGGAGAACTTCAGGATGTTATAACCTCTAGAAAATACTATGTGGAACTTGAGGCAATGACCCAGTGTCTTGGCTTTTTAAGTCTGCAGACCTCTTTGGCATATAAGTACAGGAGATGGAAATGTTTTCTGGGTCCTTAGGTGCAAAACAGCAACAATGACAGCAGAGTTTTAGTCCTGTGTGTTCTTTATTACCTGTGCACATTCAGGGACTTGTACCAACTACTCAGTGACTTCTGCTCACAAGCTCTGCTCAGCTTTGATCTTGCACACTGCCTTCGTGCTCAACATAGCAGGGCAAACGGTATTTGGCTGCTGGACCATTTAATGCAGGTGGTACATGGGAGAGTTCCTTATGTGAATGTTTGCCTCTAAAATTACAGTAAAATATCCCCAAACCCACAATTACTGTACCTGGTTCTATTTAACAAAGCTTTTAACCTCCAGACCCCTGGCTTTTCCAGCTGTATTGCTTTTGGCAGGAACACTGTTCTGTTTGTCCTGTAGTGCTGCTGGTGGAAAGCAGATCATACAGCTTCCTTCAGGCAAACGAAGCTGCCGAGTACAGAGAGCAGAAAGCATGTCTCAACATTGGGAGCAGATGCAGGTGCACTCAGGTGCAGTATTCTGCCCCAATGTCCTATTTTCTCCAGAAATATAAAGGCAAAATGAAAAGAAAAAAAAAAAATGCATTTTCAATACATGCTTCAGTTGCAGTGGTTGGGCAGTTAGTCAAAGACAGACAAATGTTGCCAAAGAGAGATTTTCCAACTAGACGGAAGTTGGCCCATATCCTCAGAGCCATTTTGATGCTTGTTAGGTGTCTCTGAAGATTTGGCCAGTCATGCTCAGATCTTAGCATTGTTAGAACGTTTTAACCGTTAATGTTTTAACATAGTTCTGAGGTGATCTTGACAGTTATGACTTCAACAGTTTACACGATGGCCTTGCCTTTAGTATGAATTAGACAAGTTCAAATTCAGACTAGTAGCAAATGGGTGCAGAAAATACCGGAGAGAAGGGAATAAATGCAAAAAACCTCAGCAGAGTGACACAAAGGAGAAGGAGCAGAATGCAGAGAAATGCCTCAGACATGCACGTAAGCAGTGCGTTTTCATTTATTTGGCACAGAGGGACAATAGCCCCGCTAACCAGGATAGCTATTGTTCTTTTGTCTTTAAGAAACAAAAAGGGTAAACGTGAAGCACTAGCTTCCCAGGGAAAAATAATAAAAATAAGTTCTCATCCTGCTGTCTACTGAGGAACCAAAAGCCTCTTGTGCTGCACTTATGGCCCTCAGACTATTATTCACCCATGTGTTTGTTGGCTTAGAAAACAAATTAAATATATTGAGGCCTCGCTCTATCTGAGGAGAGTTAAGTTGGTTTTTTTTTTTTTTTTGTTTTTTTTTTTTATAGCAGAACAAGTTAATTGGCTCAAAAACCATCCAGGTTTTTTTCCAGAAAAATGCATGGTGCTATCTGCTGTGTAGTTGTGTACACGAGTGCTCTCGCAGCTAATGTTTCAGAACGGAGTGTAATATTGGTATATTCACTTTAGCTTTATTTGAATATTTTTCATAATGAAGATGGAAAGTCATCCATAATTAGAGAAAGCCTCAAAATGTTGCATTCCTTTGGTGGTGGTGGAGGGAGGAGAAAAGGGAGGCGTTGATTTAGGAAGACAGAGGTGCTCAGATATGAGGATGACAGCTGGGGAATAAGGACCTGCTGTTCAGGGACAGTAAATTGCTTATAGCCTTTTACAAGCTCAGGGAGGGTGTAAGCTGTAAACGAGGTCTGGGAGCTTTGGCACACATACAGTGGATCCTGTCAGCGAAAAGGACCTTCTGCAGCATACAGGTAGCCCCATGAACCCATTAGAGCCACGTGAAGCATGGACATGCAGAGTCCCCCTCTTCAGCAAGCTAGCTGCAAAGCAGGCAGCTGTCACTGAGGAAGGCAGGGGTCTCAGATATGCCTGGAAACATCATATGGGAATTTCTGCCCAACTAAAATACTTCTTAATGCAAAAGATGACAGTTTCTAATGAGGGAGCTAGTGAAAAGCATTATCTGGGAAACTCAAACAGATGAACCACATGTTTGTTTTTCCAGGAGTTATGGTTCTTCACAACTAACTGGCTTCATCTGGAAAAGGACAAGCTCTGTGGCATCATAACCCTCTGCAGCGACCACAGAACAAACAAACAGAGCTGAGGCAGGGCTAGATGATTTTTTAACCTCTGCTAGTCAAAGCTGTGGTGAGTTTCACCTGCATGCTCAAATGTGAACATACAGATATGTAGTATAAAGGACACAACCCCTGAGACAAATCCTTTAGTGATATGTAAGGCAAATTCCCAGCTGAATATACTACCGAGTGGCATAATAAATACTCATGCTTGCTTACAACTTCATGCACGCTGGTTGCCCCACGGACTACGCCAGCAGTTCCCATTGCTTTGTCTTGTGTAGGGGTGTTAGTGCTCCTGCCCTTCTCAGTTTCCTGAAGGGCTTTTGGGAAAAGAGTCTCATAGGCGTGGTCATTGCTGTGTTTAGTACCTGCCAGCAAAAGCCATTTTTAAGTAGACATGTCAGTGTTACTTGTGTTTCTAAAGGCCTACTGTTAGTTATTTGTACGTCTAAGGCCTAAACTGAGAAGGAACGTAATTCAAATGTATTTTAATAGCCAGTTTTCCTTTTCTGTGGTGTTTCTGAAAATGTAACATCATTACTTAACACTAACATGTTGCTTATTTAGACGTACTTTCATTCACAGATCTGTCTATATCTTTTCCTATTTTTATTAATTTTCCTGGTGTTTTGTTTTTGGTTTTGTTTTTCCCTCCTTTCAAATCCCTAAGCCAGTTTCACGTTTTATATTTTTTCAGCCCTTCAGTTTCCTTGTTAAGGGTAAGATGCCATGCGTCCTCCCTTGCTAGTACAAAACTGACTTGTAAAACAAAAGTGTGGCTACTAAGTCGCGCTGCAGCCGAAACTTCCCTTTAAGCAGTTGCTGGTTGTTGAGGCATTTCATTAAAACGAAGTAAGCGTTGTAGTTTTATTCACGCTTAGTCTCGCAGCGGTGCAAATGGCATCGCCGCTAATTTTTTCTAACTTCATCGTGTCTGTTTAAGGGAGAGGAAACGCGTGCCTCTGGCTAGCAGCAAACCTCGGGCTCGTCCTCCCGGGCACGGCAGACTCGGCGGCAACCACAACTGCGCAGAAAGGAGCCGACGATCATCCTTAGACTGGGCGTAAGAAAACTTAATAAATCGAGCGACTTAATGTTTAAAGCTGCATTTATGCCCCGATGCTTTCAAAGGCCGGCCTCGGAGCCCCGCTCCTTCCCCGCTCCCGTCCCCAACCGAAAAAGGGCGAGCGGGACC
>NW_008623328.1:0-901 GCF_000691845.1 Merops nubicus | reverse complement strand
GCACCCCTCAACCCCTCAAAAAAACCCATGTTGGGCAACACCCATGAAGACGTTGAGGTTCCTCAAGCCACCAACTTGGCCGAGTGTCCCCCAACCTCTTCCTCAAGGGGTTCCCCAACATCTGGAGGTCCACATCTGAGGTTCCTCAACATCTGGAGGTCCACATCTATGGTTCCTCAACATCTGGGCACCCCTCAACCCCTCACAAAATTTGAGGTGCCTCAAGCCACCAACTTGGCCGAATCCCCCCTCAACTCTTCCTCACGGGACCCCAACCCCATGAGGGGAGGTCCCCAACATCTGGAGAAGGTCGGGACGTGGTGGGCGTGGTCAAGGGGTGGGCGTGGACCACTCACAGCCGCCGACCCCCAGCCCGGGGAGGGCGCTGGGAATCTCCATCCCATGTTTGCACTTCTCGGCGTCCAGCAGGAGGTCGAAGCAGCCGGTGCCGGCGGGGGCCAGTTGACCCAACATGATGTTCTCCGAGACCCCCTTCATGGGGTCGCTCTCCCCATGGGCCGCCGCCTCCATCAGCACGTCCACCTTGGTGGAGAAGGGGACAACACCCCAAAATTGGTCCCAACGACTCACCCATCCCACCCAAAAAAAGGTCCTAGAGGTCCCCCCACCCATGGTGTGGTTTGGGTTCCAAGAAGGGGTGAGGGGGATGGAGGGTCTACCAAGGGGTTGGTTGGGGTGGTGGAAGCCTCCTGAGATGTCTTCAAGGAGATCCCCAGAGGGTCATTTCCAGCCCGGACCCACCCAAATGGGCATTTCAGAGTTCTCCAAGACCCCAAATCTTCACTTCTAAGCTGCCCCAGATGCCTCCAAGCCACCTGAGATGCCTCCAACCCTCCCAAACCTCCATTTCCAACCACTTCCAACCCCCCTGAGATGCCTC
>NW_008623327.1:0-1053 GCF_000691845.1 Merops nubicus | reverse complement strand
CACTGGGACACCTCAGAAAACTTTTTTCAACTTGCTCTAGCATCAGTCTTGCCCAGGGCTGGGTGCCTCATTAGTAGCCAAATACTAGATTTGATGGGAAAGTTCAGTTTGTTACCATGAGTGGGCTGTTACCAGCCTGAGAGAGAGACTCTGTAGTCTAGTGTGGTGTCCTCTGTCACATCCTTTACACAAGACCTTTAAAGAGACCTGCACCTTTAAAGGCTTTCCTTCATGGCTCATGAGTTTTCTCTTTGATTGAGTCCCTTCTGTAAACGGGACTCAAAGCTATCACTGACAGTATTCCTCCTCCTTGTCCCCAGCCAACAAGACCTCCCCAACCTCTGGAGAGGGCAGCCGCTCTGGCGGAGTCATCCACGTGTACGGCGATGACAACAGTGACAAATCTGCCAGCAGCTTCATTCCCTACTGCTCCATGGCTCAGGCACAGCTGTTTCCACGGCCACCGTGATGCTGTAAAGTTCTTCGTCTCCATGCCTGGTAAGAACAAGCACAACCCCTCTCTGTGAGGGTCTTGTCCTGCTGTCCATTGTGCAGCAGGACAGATGGCTGTCCATGTCATTTTGAGCACTTGCAGATCACTGTGGCTCAGACATCAGTGATTTACACTACAGTGATTTACAGATGTCACCAGCACAAGGAATCTGCCCACCCGGTTGTGCGTGTGTGTCGAGCAGAGGCACTGACAACAGCTCTGTCCTCTCCCAGACAATGACCTCGCGACGCTCAATGGGAGTGTGTTGGACAGCCCTTCAGAGAACCCCAGCACAGCAGCCACAGGGACCGAGGGGCAGAAGCTGAAGAATGTCCTGGTGCTGAGTGGTGGAGAAGGGTACATCAATTTCCGGATTGGTGAGTGCCTCTGGCCGGACGTATCTCGAACAAGATGGGGAGCAAGGTTGTTGTCTTGGAGAGAGGGATCACTGCTGTGGGGAGCAAAATCTCTCTTCTGCCTCTGAGGGCAGATAGCAAGAACTTTCCTTGCACAGCACAAGGATGCCAGGCCCTACCCAGCCTGTGCCTGCTGCAGTCTGC
>NW_008623326.1:14916-18656 GCF_000691845.1 Merops nubicus | reverse complement strand
TGTCCGCCCTGGCTGCGAGGCTCTCGCAGTCGGCCGCGGCCAGGTCCTACGGGGTGTTCTGCAAGGGGCTGACCAGGACCCTCCTCATCTTCTTCGACCTGGCCTGGAAGCTCCGCATCAACTTCCCCTACCTCTACATCGTCGCCTCCATGATGCTCAACGTGCGGCTGCAGGTGGGTCTGCTCTTCGGCAGTACGTTCCTGACACTCTATAAAGGGCCGGGAAAATCATTTCCTTCCATCAGTTTGCTGGGTTTTTTTTTAAAGTCAAGAACAATTTTAGCAGAGGTAGTTTTAAATAATAGTGTAATTGACGTTTAAATAATAGTGAAAATGACGTTTAAAATTTAATTTGTGTCTCTCCTTTCTTGAGCTTCTTTCTACAAAGACAGAACTCCCTAAAACAGCTTTGACCTAAAGAGATTAGGAGCTCTTACTCTTTGTAGGGTTCAGGTTTCATTTGTTTTGTGATTAAACATAAGCTTTACTTTTAACTTAACTGGCAACAGACACAGGCTGTGGACTGTCACAACAGTCTGTTCTAGCCAAAGACTGGACGCTTTCTTTTTCCTCATAAACCTAGCTATAATGAGAGTTTTGACATCTGGCTAGTGGCCAAGTGCTGAAACACAAGTCTGGTTGCAGTTTGTGACTTGTAACAGGTAAGCTGAAACGGGAGGAGGTCAAAATGTGGTGTCTCATATTTTCATATTTGGGATTCATCCTGCAGTTCTGAAGCTTGAAACTGAACCACACTGCCAGGAGTTGTACATGTAGCTTAGTAACCTTGGTGGCTAGAAATGTCTTGCCTTCGTTTGTTATCTGTGTGGGTGCATAACAGTGCCCTTGTAACAGCATCAGCGTGTTGTCTGACTGTAATACAGCCAGTACCCTCTAACTGCGGTGCAGCCAGTCTGACCAGTTCCCTTTGGGAAGCTCTCCATGATACATTGTCGACTTCCAGTGCTGTGTGTCTGATTTCAGCACGCACTTCTGTTTACTGAGGAAGCTTATTTTAATATTTGCCTTTAATGCTAAGCCTCTCAACAGTTACACTCTGTGTTTCTTTACTTAAAGATTGTTCTGTTACACAGTGAATCTTTCTAGCTGCTCGTTTGCTGACTCACTTTGATGCCAGCTACCAAAACAGAGTTTGTAGCAGCTTAAACTGAAACTACAGAAGAAAGTTTGTATTTGGGTACACTTCCTAACCCTTTGGATGTGCTCAGACAGCCTGTCAGAAGACTTGTTTGCCTGCACAGCTACATTGTTATTTGCTGCAGTTGGGTTATTCTTTTTATGTTAAAGGTTAGTTTTATTCTTCTATACACTAGGCACCAAGAAACTGGGATATTAGTGTAATAACTTTCTGCATTCATTCCTTCTAGGTCCATATTGAGATCCACTGACTTGTGATTTGGTGTGCTGTTTCCACTTCATGCTGCAACTGGAGTCATTCACACTCTTCTCCAAATTCATCCTGTTGTGAAATAGCAAAGCTCTAGGACTATGAAGAAAAAAGATTTAAACCAAACCCAAGCATATGACAGTGGCTCAGATCATCACAAGGCAGCAGCTCACCTGATACACACGCATTCCATGTTGAACCATTCTCAAAATCACAGTAGCAGTTTACAGGAATTACTTTACTCGAACTCCAGGAATTGTTCTCTCTGTGATACCAAACCTCTGCCTTCTGTCGGCAAGGAGATGCCTCCGAGTTTGAGTGAATCAGCAGGGAGGAACTCAAGTGCAGCTGTTCCTTGGAAGGATTCATTTCATCTACATTTTTCTTCTGGGAAAGACAATCTTGACAGGGTTTCTTACTGCATGAATAGTATTTCAGTAATGGGCTGGCTGGAGAAGGCTTGTAGTTTTGCTGGAGACTTTAGCTCGTCCTGTCCAGAAGACAACTTTGTACGTTTTGCACACTTCTGGCTGGGAGATTTGCAGTATAATAAAAACCTGCAGCTCCTGGAATTAGAAATGAGTAGTAGCAAAGAGAACAAACTGCAGCTTGCATTTCTTAAGGAGCTGGAGCTTGGTAGATTTCCTGATATCTATTCTATTCCAGCTGCCTCACTGAACGAATATACTATGGGACTCTCAAACAACCAGAACCCTTTTTTTCCCCTTTGTTACTTAAATCTTGTATTTTCAGAGCAAACACCTGGATATAAGCAAATGCTTTCAAATATACAATACATGACAAATAATTTTCACATCATACAGCTAGTAATTTCAGTGCTAGCTTTTGCACTAGCAGGTCTCTGCTTTGCAGTAGTGAAGGTAAAAAAGTACTAAGATTTTAATAATTACTGTTTTTAACACTAATAGAAACCTAATTAACTAAATAACAGACAAGGTTACAGTTCAGGTTTCTGTGACAAGCAGAAAGCTAAGTAAAAATTATGTTTGTGTAATTGCTAGAAAACTGGCTGTTGGAACAATAGGGACTTTTTTTGTCAGGAATATCTGCATCTGAGTGGAAAGAACTTCTTAATCTCAAAACTCTTTGTGACTTTTGCAGGTCTGCCCTTAAGGCTAGAACCCAATTTGCTTGTTTAGCATGGATCCTTTGTTTTCTTTAGGGTTTGTATGGCAGTGTTCTGGCTACTTTTCACAACCATTTCCAATGAAACTGTTTCTCATAGGAAATAATAATTTCCTGCTCTGAATCTAACAGTATAATGTATCAGTCCATAAAACACTTTGAACTGGAAAACTGTTGGAAAAATGGGTTTCAATGCAGTGTAGTTTTCAGCAGTGGAAGAGGTCTTTTCCAGGATGGTACTGCTCTAATTAAACAGTAGCTCATGAGCTTTATTGTGCTACAATAGACACTATACACAATTTTTCTAAAAGAATGTTTTCTTTCCTTGAAAAAGGGAATGTAATCACTGAAGCATAGTAATAATTTCTGGGCCTGTTGACTTTGGCTTTGGGACAGACTTCTGACAACAGGGTTTGGCAAAGAATGGAGCAAGAATGTTGGAATCAATAGAGCTGCTTGTGAATAAGAATTTACAGGAACAGGCTCCCATGGGCACTTAGGCAGAAAAACTCATTGTGCAGTAGGTCAAAGGTTGAACTGGGTGTCCAGGATTCTCAGTAAGGGAGTTGGTGTAGGTGGGATTAACATGCTCAAAGCAGCTTACCTGAAGAGGGAGGTATTGCTATGGTGAGTTAGGATGCATTTCCAGCTCACTCTTCACTCTGAGTTAAAAGTGAGGACTTAAATGCAAAGTGAAGTCATGCCAGTGATTCACACACTAAGTATCCTTTTTGCTAGATATCTTGCTTCATTGTTGAAGCCGAGTAAGTGAGGTTGCATTTAAATTGAATGGAATTCACCTAGAAAGCCAGTAGAGTTTCAAATGTAGTGTTCATTTGGGTGTTAGCACACTTCTGTAGAGAAGGCCTTGATGATCAAGATGAGAAGGCAGTTATCAGTGTAATTGGGAGAAATGCTGGAGGTTTTTTAACCTTATTTGAGTGCTGAAAATAAGATGTACTGCTTTTTATGTTAAATGATATGTTCTGTTTTTGTTATCCCTGTTGGTTGGCTGTTCCTTCTGGATGTTAGATAAAAAGCCATTTAATTTAGAAAATTCTTTAGCTTCTAGACTTTTAAACACATGATTACCTGTCACAAAATTGCCAAACCCCTCAAAATAATATTGGATTACATATTGTAAGTAATTATTTTGACAGCAACAGTTTTCTCTCATTCCAGTCATT
>NW_008623326.1:14413-14885 GCF_000691845.1 Merops nubicus | reverse complement strand
GCTGTTCACTCCCATCTGCACTGCTGTGATTTATCATCCTCGCAGCGATATTAACATGAGTAGTTTTGGATCAAGATTGCTGAAAATGTGGATCTGAAACCTGAAAACACCAGAAAGAAATACACTTCTCCAAAGTCTGTGGCTTATTTAAGTTACAGTGTTAAGCTGTTGTCTGCATACAATTTGACCCAAAAAACGTTTGGCAGAGCCGAGGGTAGAGGAATGAAGGTGGGGATGGGTTGGAGTCTGTTTAAGTTGGCTTGGTTGCTAAAGAAAACATTGTGCAACTGCATCTTAATCTCTGTAACTAGCTATACAGGTAAAGAAATACTTTTGCTCTATGGTGAGCTTTGGGTGTTGGCTTTTTTGTTGTTTTGTTTTGTTTTCTAAGTTTCATCCATGACTGAATGCTTAAACTTCCTGTAAGGCATTGATTGGCAGTTATACCTGTAGCTGTTACTTGAGACCTTGT
>NW_008623326.1:0-14382 GCF_000691845.1 Merops nubicus | reverse complement strand
TTTGGCCTGAGAGATTCTTTACTCTGCTGTACATCATTTGGGAACTGCATATTTAGGGAACCATAGTAACATACAACAAAACTTGTAGTTGATCTTGTTGGGTTAATAGGCAAGAGTAGCAGCTAAAGGCTTGAAAGCATAAATCCAGTTTTTAACGCTCCTATTCTTTGTGGTGATTTTAAAAGTTGGGGGGGGGAGAGAGGGTAGGGGGGAAAACTGAAACATGAGAGAAGCCACCTTGTAAATTGGAATTCAAATGTGTGTACAAAAGGGTGCCAAGGGTTTTCTCTCTATTGACTACAAGCCTATGCAGGAGAGGATCCTGGAATGTTGAATCATAGTTACGTATCACAGTCCAGCTAATACAGTCCTGTTTTAAGCAAAAGTTTGCTTTTGGGAAGTGGCCTTTAATCACTTACTACAGGATCACTTTAAATGCAGATACAATACAGCTAAGCAAAATTATGGAATTTTTTTTTTGTATATTGTATATTGAACATAAGATATAAAGAATATGTCTTAATTGAGTGGATTTAATCCATTTTAAGATAGTTTATATATTTTGCCTTGGATTTTATTGTTTAAAACCTAAAAGGTAACTTTCTAACTTGAACATTCCTTCTGAAATTCAAATAAAGGAGAGATTGGTATGTTAAAATCTCACTGAATATACTGCACTTTAAGCTTGAGGAGGCCATACATTGAAAGTGCTGTTCTTGCACTACTGGAACTGTTTGGGGGGGGACGATGTTCAAGTGGCTTTTGCTACCTGTGGGGAGAATAGTGAACCAGAAGGATGGCAATCCTTTGAAACTATATATAAATCAAATAGATGGTTTATGCCACTGTTCTCTTCCTATGAATGTTTTGATATTAACTCATCTCAAAAGATGGAAGGTGTCTCAGCTAAGAACCAGTTTGAATGGAGTTTCATGACTTCAGTAAGTCAGATGTGGGAAGCTTTTCTGAGTAAATGTGCTGTTAGGGCTGAGACTGTCTTGGAAGATTATTACAGTACAGAAGAGTACCATTTTTAGTAGGGGTAAGGAATCTTTATACTGAACCAGGAGTTGCCTTCTTATTTCCAGTTCTTCTCTCATCTTGCTCTACTGTTGGTGTTGGAAAGAGATATTTCTAAGCAAAATGTCGGGGTTCTACAAAACTCATGATTTCTAAAATGTGATTGATCAGTGTGCAGATCCTTCCTGCATTACACAGCAGAGAGTTCTATTTCTGCCATTAGAAAACAAGAGAATACTCTATTTAGAAAATGTACACTTGAGTGGAAATTTACTATATGGTGTACTGTTTTGAAAAACAAAAAAGCAAAAAAAAAAAAAAACAAACAAACCCAAAAACACAAACAAACAAAAAAACCCCAAACCAACAAACTTTTAAATGTGTGTGCACAGAGCTCTGCATGTAGATAAAAAGTGTTTTATCACAGTGTGATGTTGGAATACTTATGCAAATGCTTGCTTGCTTTCTGACATTGCAATCCAAAATGCAGTAGAGATGGTGTTGTACTTCTGTGTGATATTAGCTTGTGCAGTCTCAGAAATGATGTGTGTGCATCATCATGCACCATGAGACAGTTTTATCTGTAGATGTTGTTTAGCCTTTTCCTTTTTTAGTGTTGACTTGGTTTTGTGTGGTTGGGTTTTTTTGTTGTTGTTTGGGGTTTGATTTTTTCCCTTTTTTGTTAGTTGTTTTTTACAACTGTAAAGACTGCACTTTCTTAAACTTTGCCAAAGTTTGCTTTCTTTCTCCTTTTATTCTCCCTTGCCCCTCCTTATAGATATACACACTTAAATTTTGGAAGAAGCAAGCTTGTACATACTCTCCTAATTTATCATCTTATTGTCAAGTTGTTCCTTTTGTTTTTATGGCCTGGTCTTACCTGTGTTTATCTTCTCTTCCCTCACCATCATGTCTCAGCATAAGCATATGCTGATATTCTGTTCCATTTCAGAAACACTCCCCTGTAATTATGCATAATAAATTGACAGAAACCATGTAGAGATGTAAGGATCCACAGTCTGTCATTAGGGTGTATCTGACAGACTATGTAGTCAGTGTGAAATATTTCTGCTTTTTCCCTTCAAAATAGCAGCTTTGATGAAAATCTAGTATTTAATTTGAATTCATAGTACCTCTGTCAGCAGAGAATTGCAGCTATAATTTGGGGCTTGTCAAATACGTTGAGGTCAAAACTTAAGAGATAGTTACACTAACTTCAATATGCTTTAAGTTTTTAAATTACTAGTATAATTTTCTGAAAAAATTGACATGAATGTACTTCTAATAGATTGAAACTTTTTTTTTTTTCTTCTAAGAGTGCATAGAATAAAATGTGTTGTGACACTTGTTTCTGCAATGTGTAGTCAATAACTGCAAAAAAACCCTTAAGGATACTTGTAATTTCCTTTTGTTATCTCAGACTACAAAGCCTCTAATCTTCAAGGAAGAGCTGCATTCTATAGAGCTTTCAAATAACCTGTTGCCCATGAAAATACTAATATTTATGATTGGATCACATACACAAGGACACAGATGTCAATCTGCTGACAGTGTGGAAACAAGAATAATATGGCAGTGCTAGAATAACGCTGTCCTTTAGCACTCTACACTAAGGAAATCCTATTGGTGTGTACTTTGAAATTAATCCTGTATTGTGTCCAAAATCTCACTTATCTTGGCCTTCCTGGAATTGGTGATACAAGACTCAGACCAAGAAAATGGCTATTTCATTGTTAATGATGAAACAGCTGTAAAAGCAAAAACACTTTGGGAAATAGCCTGAGGGAATTCGAAAAAGGAAAAATCTACCTTGAAAAGATCCAGTTTATTTTTGTGATGTCAACATATTTATAGTCTGTTTTGCAAATCTTCTTTCTTTGTAGAAGATCTGTAAAAACCTGATAGCAAAAACGGTTAAAATGCAACCTTGTAAAAATATCAGTGTCCTTTAATTTTTTGTTTGTAGTCAATGTTACCTATTATCAAATATAAAAATACCTAGATGTAATTTAAGCTTTTGTTCTTAAAAGTAGGTAAATCTAATGCTTAGTGCCTGTTTCATCACTTGAAGTTGAGTGTTCCATGAACTTCCTTGAAAAGGGGTTCTACCTGCTGGTGACTAACACTAATTTTATTAAATGCTGACAGTACTTCAGTACTTCCTGTAAACTGTGATGCTACCCATGCAGAACAATTTTAGACTGTGGCCTTGTTCTTTGGACCTAACATGGTGTGGTGTGTGGTGTTGTCTTTTTATTTTTTTTTTTTTTTTAATTATGATGTGGGAAATGGAGAAGGCTGGCACAAACTATTTTGCTTTGTTCCAGAGAAAGATGTTTACAACTTTGTATGTATTTTACAAATTTATTTTAACACTTTTTAACTTGTGAGAGGAGTTTCCGTAGTAAACTTGAGATCTGTTGTCCTAACGAGGTGAATACAGAGCTTTGAATAATACAGAGTGCTATCCAAGTTTCCAGAAGCTGTTGTGATGCTGCTCACTTACACCACAGGAGGGAGTTACACATCAGTCTTTTAAATATTTTCAGTTGCAGCATTATTTTTACTTAGTACAGTGCATTTCAGTTTATAAATGCGCCGATTTGACTCATACAAAACCAATGCACAGCAGCGACGTGTTGTAACTGTTTACAGTTGAATTCTGCGTACCAATTGATGTGGTTTATCAAGCTATTTAAAATCAGAAATAAAAATCTTTTAAAAAATGATCTTTTGTCTGTGCTCGACAAAGAAGCTAGCCTTGGTGCTTCTCATTGCAGTTTTTCACTTTATAAATTGTACAGATGTACTCAGAGAGGTCATGTTTCTCAAAGTTGGACAGTGAGTGGCTTTTTCAGAGATACAATTTGAGAGATGTGTGTTTACTGAATATGAAACAAATTTAAAACCTGTGTGAGAACAAAAGGGCTTTAATGCCTTGGAAATCTGGTATTTGAGCTTTAGACTAGCTAAATCATATTAGCCACCAATATTCATTCAGGGTTAAAATCACCTTGGTATTAACAGATATATCAGACCTCTTGTTTTTGTTACTTTTCATATTAAAGGAGTAGAATAAACATGTGCTCTGCTTAATGTTGAGCATTAAAAAAAAAAAATAATCAGAAAGCCTTCACTTTTCAGTTCTTTCTTCTGACATTTGCTATCAGATGACTTTAATTCTAGATTTAAAAGTCTTATTAACTTATGGGTTTTTTGATCTCGGGAGTCCTTGACACAAATGATACACTTTGAGGAAGTATATGTTATTGTTATGTGCTGTATTTATTCTGAAAACCCTGAAGTGACAACCCTGCTTTTACACCACTTCCAATTCCTGCTCTTTGCTTCCCTCCGAGTACTTTGATGGTACTGTAGAGCCCCTTTCTAAGGGCTTGCTTGTACACCTTCAGGTGGCTGTTATTTTAGGTCAGGTTTGTAGAGGCTGACTTTTCTATCAGGCTGAAAAAAAGAGACTACCACAAAAACTAGACTTACTTGTCAAGCCACAATGAAGATTCAAACCTTTTTCGAAGTTCAACAGCCTTCTTCTATCTTCTGTTCTCTCTAACTGCTTTCTGAGTGAGAACATCTGTACAGACTACAGCAGGTTTCAAGTCCTTCACTTTGATATAGGGTATGTATTCCAACAATCTGTTGGTTAAAATAAAAGCTGTCTGGTCTGTGTTGTCACTGTCAAACATAAATCTCAGAGCTCTGCCTAACATTTTCTTTCTGGTTTCTTTTCGGTGGGGTTTTTTGCATTTCAGAAAGTGTAATCAATAAGAAAAGAAATCTGATAGTAGTATTTATCTGTTTAAGCAAGTGGTTTTAGTAGGACAAGTCACAGCTTCAATCCTGTAATCCCATCACACAAGATCAGTATCCTATGTCCAGCCTTGCTGATTTATCAGATCTCAGTAAGGATGAGGATGTGAACCAAACTGCAAGGGCTGGACTTGGGTGTTTTATGAGAATATCCTTAAGTTTATGCCAGGTTAAAAGTCCAGGCCTACTGACAGTAGAGTCAATGTGAATCTTTCCAGCAATTTAAGTGTAAACGATACCATGTTCCTGAACTGCTTTGAAATTCATTGCTTAGTTTCCAAATCTGTGGCTAAACTTCTGCTAATAGTCTCTGTAAGGAAATCAAAAAAGAGTGCTGAACCTGAGTGGACATGCCTCTGTTCAAAACTGGACTGAACCCCATGTAGTATATCCATACCAGCCTTGTAGCAGCCTTCAGAGAGTCTTTCGCTCATCATACTTCCAGCATACCTCTAAACTCGTGATCTAGAGATAGAAGAACATTTCATTAGTATAAAATTGTACTTTTCTAACACATATAAATATTTACACATAAACATATACATGCCTGAATGTCTTTGCTTGTGTAGCTCAAGAACAGATTTCTAGTTAAGTGCTTTCCATAGATGATAAAAAGTCCAGTAGCATAAAATGGAAACAGATCCTTGAGTGCTGCATTAAGCATGGTAAAAGCACACATTTCTTTCCTGTTGTATTATTCTGGAATTATTACGGGTCTTCCAAAATCCCAGTGTGATAAAGATCCTGCTTTTCTCATTCCTGTTGTCCATGGTAAGCATTCTGGAATAACATCTTTAATTGACTAGCATTTTAGATTTCTGAGAAGACTGCTTTATCTTCATTTATCTGTCATTATTTGTAATTTCATAATCTAACAAAAACAATATTATTTTCTTTATAATAGTTTCAAGACAGCCCTTCATTATTTTAGCTAAAGAATATGAAGAACTTCTTATCTCTTTTTAACTCAGATATGTATGTCTCACCTTTACTAAAACAGAATTAAATATAACATGTATAGAAAGAAGAGCTTTGTACAAATTGCTCCGAAAGTCCAGACTGTTTCAGGAAAAAGCGGCAGCTAGAAAAACAACTGCCAGTCTCCTGTTCCCCATAAAGATGAAATGTGGAAATTGTGTGTAATCAGTAATCAGGACACTGAATATATATACAAATAATATAAGATATAAGAAATTATATAGGATATAAGAAATACCTAAAAATACCTGATGGAATGATTTAATCTTTGAAGGAGACCATTCTTGTCATCAAGTTATAATAGGTTTTCACCATGAGTGAATGAGACATTATTTAAGAACATAAATAGTACTCAGATAACAGTCTATTCATCCTGCAAATGCGCTGAAGATGTTGAAAAATTATCTATTTGTTTTAATTGTAGTTATCTGCCATCTTGTTTTTCAAGTTTGGAGTCTTCCATACATGCTGAGTACTGGAAAAGCCTTACAAATGGGCATAAAGAGCAAGAACATGATTTTGTTAATCATGAGAATTTAGCTGTGCTCGTTATCCACCTTCCACTGCAAGGGTTTCTCTTCTGGCTTGAACAGCAGACATCAGGCCTCACCAGGCCAGAGAGGAGGAGGAAACATGCTTGCAGAAAGGAATTAATTTGTTCTCAGTTGGTACAATAACTGAACTAAACATCCCAGTTTCTCATGCTTTTGAAGTGTTCTCAGTCAAAAGCACATTTTGAAAACTTGTATGTCAAAAGTCTTTCAGGTATAAATGCAGTTATTTCCCAAAGCTTTTGATTTTCACCTACAAACATATTAGCAGTTGGAGAAGATATTCTGTTTAAAAAAAAATATTCTTTATCTAGTGTGACAATGAGCAGTACAGATTTATTTGAGTAGCTTTGTGGATTAAAATTGTGCAGTAGATACTTTATATATATGTAAACCATTTTTTTCTATAAAACATGCTTTAATAGTTCTGCTATTTTGAAAGCAAAAGATTTGCTTTCAAAATATCTCTCTACCATCTTTGTTTAATTTTGGATATTTGGAAGTGTTCTACATCTTGCTGAATGGCACACCTGATGCACACATCCTTAGAGCTTGCATCTGTACACTGAGGTTTCTGGTATCTGAAAATAAAATGAAGCTTTTTTAAGATACACATAAAAAATGTGTAATTGAATTACTTTGTAGGACATTAGTTTTTCAAATGTGTCTATTGCATTTTGTATGCTAAGTCATTTTTTTTTAATTACATTGCTTATCTCAAGCATGGCAATTTGCCAGCCTTAGTTTTTAGTGATAAATTCTGCTATACAAAGCAAAAGCTTTTTTATCTGAGGCCACTTCCTTCTGCTATTTTATCATCTTCCTGGTTTTGTCTGTTTTCAATAAATGCCTTTGTATTTTCACATCTTTTATATGCACGTATATACAAATCCTTTCCTCTGTATTAAAAATGATAGTTGAATGTTGCTAAGGATAAAAAAGACAGACTGTTGACTTCAATTTCATTGCACTAATACACTATATGGATGCTTTTATATTACAGTATAAAAAGATCTTTAACATACTGGTATTAAATTTATTTCCTGCATTTCCTGTTTCATAACAAGGTTTTAAAATGGAAATAATCTCTGGGTACAGCTATATTTGAGGATTACAGATTGACACATGGAGGCTGAGTTCTCACAGTGAAAATGTGTTATTTTAAAACATCTCAAATTTAAGTGTATTGAAATTTAAAATATGAAAAGAAATTATGGTGGAGGCCAAACATCTCTCCTTTATCTGTCCCAAGAAGTTGAATAGTTTGGCCTGAGGAGAAAAATCTAGAAAAATTAGCAATAATGAGAAACCACAGAAATCTTTCCACACATGGTGGAACCCAAAGAAACTTGAGGGAAGGAGAACTGAATTAGGGGTGCTCAGGGGAGAAAAATGAGACCAGAGGAAAAAAGTTAAAGTTGCAATGCACCTAACTGGAGAAAAGCTTTTGGAACTTACAACACAAGCTGTCCTTGGTGTCACTTCCCATTTTAGCAGTTTGCCATGAAATCCTCTTTCCCACAAAAACTGTTACTGAGGATGTAAACTGCAAATCATCACGTACTAATCTTTTCATGAAGCCATTTTTGTTGCTCTTCTGTAGACCTATTGTTCTTTTACAGTTATATTAATAGACAAAAAATAACAAGGGCAGTTCTATCTGATTTAAATTACATTTTTGTTTCTTAAGAATGATTATTTTATACTGTGCTTATTGAGATCACAGCAATCCTTTTCTGACCACAGAGGTATAAAGTACCAAATTAATCCTTCATGTAACTACACTGAGGTGAACAGTCTTAAGTAAGGAATTAATTTGACCTGTCTCCTCCATTTCCTTGGAAAAATTCTTTGGTTTAGTACTTGCCAAGTTTTATCTTTGACTCTCCCTTGCTTAACATCTTCTTGTACTTAGAGACAGTTTTTCTTTAAGACTATGAAGAGAAAAACAGCAGGAGAGAGACAATTAAGTTGAAGATCTGCTTTTTAAATTGAAAGTACACTTCAATCATAGTATGAAAATACCAAAACCTTTTTAGTTTGGTATAAAAGTGTATAAGATAATTCTTACACCCATGAATCCTCATGAAAGGAATGAAATAGTATGTATAGCCATGAGAGGGAGAGGATTTAAGTGGTTTTTTTTTGTCTCAGACCCCACATGTTTCTTTCTAACTGCAGCAGTGGGACTAAATAGGGACCCTTCTTGATTAGAGACAGTAAGAATTTAAAATATTACACATTGCCTTGAGCAAAGAAACACCTCCCCTTTTCACCTGGAGCTATGTATTCAAAAACAACCTACAAGAGAAGCTGACCAGTATACAGCTGCAATTTTATGATACACTAAATTTAGGTTTTGGACATCCACACAGCACAAAACTTGTATAAATTCAACCCACAGTACAAAGTTATTTAAAAAACCGAAAACTCCGCCAAACAAGGAGCAGAGAGTGGTTTTACTCCTGATGATTTCATGTTAAGAGTTGTTATCATCTGTCTTCCTGCTGTCAGCATAAAGACGGGATAAAGCTCGTTCTAAGCACTGTAACTTATATCTGGCTAATCTTGAAAGTAATGCAATTACGTGCTCATATTTGATCTTGATCAATTTATTACCATTAGATGACCTAGTATTGCACAGATCAGACACTAACAAGAGTGTAGGTCTGACTATAGGCACAGTAAGGCCCAGTTTGAGAAGGGTGAGCATGAGGCATGGGAAAGTGAAACTGATGGAGAGTCTGTGGTTCAGAATAAGGTTAGAATTACACAGGGTTATGGTTCATAAGATAATTACCCATCAGCCCGCCTCCCTTCCTTCCACACCATCTGTGTGTCACAGCCTACCAGTGCTGCTATTGTGCCAATGCAACTTCTTGCAGGACCAGAGTGTGAACTTAATCAACAGAATAATTCCGGTTAAAAATTACGAGTTTAAACAGAACTTTTAAAATCAGGATTGAGTGAGCCGATTTACAGTGTGGCTTCACAAATGGTTGCATGAACAGCTGAGAGAGCACTAAAAGTCACAATCATTAGTTGCCAGTTCCTGCTCCTGTCTAAATTTATAGGTCCGTTTATTAAACCCAGATCTGTGCACGGCTGACTAGCCAGCAGCAGGATTTGAGCCAGCTCACATGGAGATACACAATTGCATTTCAGATGCTCTCTGGTGAATCAAGAAGAGCACCTGGCCTAACCCTTCAGACACTGCATGTTGTGTGTCCAGCTTGTCACCTGGCTGATGTATGTAATGTGGGATGCCAGCCCTGAGATGCTGTGCAGTTGTTTAAGAAGGCTTCTCCAGGTGGGGAGGAGGAAAGAACTGTGGAGGCCTCCTCTGTTAGCAGCACTACTACAACAAAGCACTGAACTGCTGCCATATGCATGTAGCTAAAGTAGGACTCATGTATGGTTTGCATCCCAGCTACCGCTCCCAGTGTAGGAGGACTTAGGAATTACATATTCCCAGGCCCCAGTGAGACCGAAGAGCGGTACGTGACAACATATTTACCCATCCCAAGCTGGAGCTGGCCAGCAGAAGTGAATTCACAGGCTGCAGCTACTTCTCAGGCTGGTAACAGAGCCTGGTCTTAATCAGTGCACTCTCCTTTGAGAATTACTTTACATCAAACTCTCTCGTTTTCCTGAAATAGAAAAACCCGCTCAAGCTTCACGCAAAATTCCACGCATCATCTGTTTTAGCCTATGTCTTTTGAATCCAAGCCCTCTTTTTCTTTTAGACACAGCTTTCACACTAGAAAGCATCCTGTTCGTGTCTAGTACTATGCATAATTAGTACAGGTAGAACAAGTTCTAATGCAAAGTATATTTCAGATCATAAGCACTACAGAGCTGGTGGACCTCCACAATTTTTAATGCATTTGGTTTTCCTCACTGGGACATTCTGGTGTTCTTTACTCAGTGACTGTGGCCCTATCAATATCACACAATAGAAACAAGCATTGACTTCCAAAACCAGTAATATTTGATGCTAGGAGTAGATTAGGCTCATTTAGAGTCTTAAAAAGCAAGCAACCTAAAAATATGTCAAGAATTGAAATTTGAAATAAGCTGCAAATAAAATTCAGGTTATGATTTAAAAGTTAATCTGGAGAAAAATCCATGCAAAGCTCTTAGAAGAGAGGCATCTTTAACTTTGAGAGTTTTGACTGTTTTAAGGGAATGAGCTTCCTATCAGTACAAAAAAGCACTATTCATAAAATATGTTTGACTTGCTAAGCTTCAGCTTTGATGTTCCCCAAAGCAATATAAAAGACTTCCATATAAATTTTTTTTACTAAATGAAAGGTGCAAGCACTTTTGAAACCGTTAAGACAACCAGCAAACAGGATTTTCTGTTAAAGTGTTTTTCCAGCTGAGACAAATATGATATGTATGAGAGCATAAACCTTTTAAGAAACAAAACATAGCTAAAACCCGTCTACCAGACAGAGGAAGTCAAAGAATTTGCCTTAGGGGTTTAAGAATACCAGATGAATAAGTACTGATAAATAAAAAATAATAGGGAAAAAAAAGACACGATGATGGACTAAAACCTTCCTGCCTGGAAACTGTTATGCAATGCTTCTTAAAAAATAAAACTTGTTTGATGGTCTAGATTTGAAACAGAAGTATTCTTTAATAAACTGACTGAGTATTGATGGCACTGATTCTGACTATCAGTAACATACTGTCTTAGGAAACATAATGCTCACTCCATTTTTCTAAAAATGTGAGCATCTGAGTGAGCAAGTGGTAAAATCAATCAACTAATTCTAGTTTACACCATGTTGCACAACATCTGTATTCTTTAAGATGTATCCATATTCTCTGAAATGTAATCCATACATCTTTAAGGATGTATTCTTAAGACTGCACAGATGTTCATGTCTCTAAGTTTAACTCTTCTCTTTAACTACAAAATCCTTCTTGTGAAATCCAAGGAAGGTCACAAGCCAGACTTGACCAAAGGTATGAAATGGGTGCCCCTACATGTAGGACAATTACCTCCTTAAATACGGTTCCAAAGATTCTTCCTTCCTTCCTTCCAGCAGTAAGGTGCATTATTCCACTTCCCTGTGTCTGATACTGACATCTAGTCTGATGGCACCTTGGCAGTTACTTGACTTCTTTCTGCACTGCAGAAATTCACAATTCTATTTCTTGTCTCTGAATACAATGTTACTATCTACATTCCAATTACTATAAATGTAGTGAACATCATCACAGCTCAGGCTTCTGATTAGAAATAAAAAGTTTATAAAATCTATCATCATACAATGGAATTTTACATCACTGAAACTTTTACATGACTGAGAAAGGAAAATTATCACAGTAAGATTAAGCTTTTTCCTTTCCACAAGTAAAATGAAGATGAATAATGAAGATATTTTTTCAAAATTTCCATTAAACCATCAGGAGCAATCCAGAAAAAAGGGCACCCACTCATGCTGAGGAAAGGATGTGATAACCAACAGGCTTTCCTGCTCTTGAATTCTTTGATTATTTAAAAAAAGATGAAAAAAAATAAAAGGGGGGAGGTAAAGAGCCATTTTCATTTTCATTTACTACTGCTTGGAATGTGTTTCAAACTGAAATGCAGAGATATGGCTTAATATTTAATGAGCCTTGCAAGGGCCAAAAATTTGATGTAAGGGATTCAATTGTCTTCACTGGCTTTCTGTGTAGGGACAAAGGTCATAACAGCTGTGCTTCTGACCCCTTAAAATAAAATGATAAATTACTATTGAGTGGAAAGTGAATAAAAACAGATACTAAACTATCCAAAGAGATGAAAAAAAGACAAAAATGTACTACCTGAAAATTCCACAAATATTGACATTTATCATTAAGGAATCAAACCTGCCAATAGCAGTTTTTGGAGAAAGCCCAATTTTCCCCTAAAAATAATATAAACAGACCAGCTTTTAGACTATTATTTAGACAAATGACAGACTATTTTATACACAGGAAAATGAGACAACAAGGTAAAAGGTTTAAATCTTAAAAGCTTCTGTTGCACATCTCCCCTGAAGATTAAACATCTTTGGCCAGTAAATCACCTTGTACGCAGAACTAAGAGTTTTATGCCCAGAACATTAGGGTTAGGGTTACCCCAACCCTAACGCCCATGGAAAGTAAGTGTACTTATAGTTTAGACAGCATGTATAAAAATGGCAGTTTTTAACGACTATCCTTTCAGAGACATACAGCCTGGAAGAAGCCACTATAATTCCAATACTCTTTTATACTATGAATCATTAATAAGTCATCCTACTAAATGGGACCAGAAAGAATAGATTTTCCTGAAGAGGGTATTGCATGACATATATTTCAAAGTTACAACAAAGTAAGCTATACATTCAACAATGCAAAATACTGAAAAATTTAGCTGTTTGCTCAAGCTAATAAGGAAGTTATAATAAAAACCATTTTGCTTCTCTCACAAGTTTGGAATTGTCTGGTTTTACCATGAAATTTATACAAAATATCCCTATCGACCACTTGTAACTGGGCCATACTTTTCTTTTTTCTTATCTTGCTTGCACCACAGTATCATTTTCTATCTTTGCTATTAATCTTGAGAATTTTAAAACCCAGTATTGCTTCCATTAAGTCAACAGGAATTTTGCACTGAATTGTTGGAAGTATTGTTCTCCAGGGCTCACTCTTCTCTGCTATTAGAACTAGTGACTGGGCTGTCTTTTATTCTGCACTAGAATTTTCCTTGTAGCAGAAGTACCTTAAGTTATACTGAAATACAGGAAGGAAGGGAAAAAATACACTGACAAACAATAACAACAAAATAAAAGAATGTATATTATATAAAGGAGTTAACAGAGTTTAAATGAAAGCAAACAATATGTTAGCAGTTATAAAATTAGATTTTTTCTCATGAAACAGATTCCCCTCTAATGTAAATTAAGTTTACTCAGTGTGCAAAAATATTCAAAGCCCACTGTCACTTTGTCTGCATTCAGACTAAACTTCAAAACCAACGTGTAACTGCACTTTATAGACACACATTTCAAAATCAATCTCTTATCAAGGTAATGCTTCTGTTTTATGCAATCATATCCTTTTTATATACTAACTTGTTAGACTTATAGCAATGTGCAATTTCAAATACAAAATATTTTAAAAGTTTGTGATGTGTGTATCCTTTAGATGAGGTAAAATGCTTTATCAGCAGAGTGGCTGTTGGAGCCAAACCTCAGCCCTCAGCAAAACAGGCTGTAATAACCACCTAGTAGCCGTGGTGTCAGGAGGCAAGTGCTCTCAACACAGCTTCCTAGACGGTGCTCTATCCCATGCCAGCCTACAAGAGGAAAATAAAAACCCCGATATTTTCCTGTTGGCTGACCCTTTCCTCCCACAGCTTCCTTTCCGAATAAAATTTTGACACCAAAGCTTTTAAAATAATAAAGAGGGGTGGTGCCAAGGAAGGAAGGAAGGAAGGAAGGACGGAAAAGCGGTCTGTGCCAGCACACTTCTGCTTACCTTTACAGACTCCGGTGGCTGCTGATATCCTGAGTTCCGTGATATCTGACTGAAGATCTTCACTGAGGACTTAAACCTCACGGATACTTTGACTCCTAGGGCAGTAAGCAGACAAATCCCTTCTGTTACCAACACACACCAAACCAAAGCCCTGTGCCCCACAGCGGATGAAGTCTTTATACTCAAGGCGCCTCGTGATCTCTGTGGCTGGGGAAGCGCTCAGCGGTCCTCCAGCGCCGGGACGGACCCAAGAACAAGGAGCAAGCAAGAATCAGAACATCTGCCACAGATTCTTTTTTTTTTTTCGGAGGCTCCCGCCCACTTCGTCCCCCTTCACGGGCTGTTTCAGACTAGCACGGCCATTGCCTTTCTGTCACCTCCTGCTCTTGCCCCTCGCGGCCCCTTCAGACCCCTCCAAAAGAGTCACCGGCTCTGCAGACGTTTTCTGGCTGCCCCAACTGAAGTAAACCGGCCCGTCTCCGTGGCTCCTCTCAATCCC
>NW_008623325.1:0-6072 GCF_000691845.1 Merops nubicus | reverse complement strand
CACACCTACCCCTTCTCCTTCATGCAATAGGCACATAAACAGACTTCTGGTAAATAGTTTCTCTAAACCTGCTTGCAGTATTTTTTTGTGTACCTAGGAAACCTTTAATTTACTGCAGTAGGGTAATTTAAATTAAAAATAAAGGATGCTACATCATTCTGATGATTGACAATGAGATACAGCCCCTACTTCTAGCTTTAGAATATGAAGGCAGCAGTTTAATTCTAAGATTTTAGTGACTCTGAGCAGTTACCTTTTGATGGTCATTCAGCAGCCTGTGTGAAATGCATTACTCATTTGTGGGCAACATAAACAAGCTTGCACTGCTACTGTGCCTCTTCTGTCTATATATAGATAGCAGAATTCTCCAGAGATGTCCATCTGGCACCTCTCACAAGCTTTGCATTTACTTAGTATTCATTATTAATTGTTAAGTGCTTGCAGCACATTTGATATTGTAAAAAGTACAAAGATACAGTCCCTGCATGGAAGAGGTTACTTTAGAAGATAACTAGAACCAACTTGTTCTTCTCCTATAGAATAAACACAGTTTTCTTTTTGTTTTGTTCAAATTCTTTGAAACTCAGATAATACGGGCTTCAAGGCAAGTCACATAACACTTCTTTACTGACTTTCCCATTACCCATTTCAGAGTAAAGGAACTGTCAGAGCATAGTTAGCTATATGCAGTGACAGGTTTCACTGTTTCTGAACAATTGGTTCCAACGACTCTAATTTCTTATTTGAGATTTCAACCATTTTTGAAACCTATAAAATTACATGTTAATCTCCTCAGAAGGAGACTCTCTGGAGGGGAAGACAAACCAGAGTTGATGCATACTCAAAAGCAAGAGAGGCCTAATATTACTTGGAAAGTCCTCTGACTACTTTGTGTTCCCTTCTCCATAAGGAAGAAAGTTTTGTGATTTTGCTGGGAGGAAAAAGGGAATTAATAGGTTAAGCAAAGGTGACATTCTCTTTAAGAAAGAAATATATACACTAGTTTGAATATTATAAATAGAATGTGTATGATATTATTTCTATCTGTTTTCCTCTCAGGTAAGAATTAGTACATGATGTATTTGAGTTTTGTATGTCCACAGTTACACCCACTCCATTGCATTCATTCCAGAATCTCAGGTGTAGTCACCAGGTTTTGGAAGGCTTCATAACTAGTAACAAAGTGCTAAATGTTAAGATGTAGGTGGATGAGAGAGAGTTTTGTAACTAAAAAGAAAGGTTAAAATGGAAGGAAAAAAACAGGTGAGAGGGAGTGAGTGAGCTGAAGCATGCAGAGAAAGAGAGAAATAAAAATATTCTGAAAAAAAATAGAGATAGAAGAAAAAATGTGATCCAATCATGACAAACACACAGCATCTCTGCAATAGCTTCTGAAAACTTTATGTGAATGAGTCAGTTGTTTTAAATGGACAGTAGATTATGATGAGGAAATAAAAAAGGGGAGGATTGAAAGTAGCAAGTCTGGGAGCTGATAACTGAAGGGTGGTTGAGGTACCAGATCATATCAAATGAGTCAGAAGACCTGGCTTGGTTGCCTACAGGTCCCACTGAAGTTAATGTGGTGAGCCAGTACCTGGAGCTTGTCAGGACTGTGGGAGCACTACCTGAAAAAAAAAGGGGGAATGAATTCTAAGAGGGATAATAGGTGTTTGGTGCTGCTGAGCTTCATTCTTTTCAGTATATAGGAACTTAGAGCATCTTGAGATAAAAAGTTTTCGTCAAACAGATGCTCCATGTAAACTGTTCTAAATCTTTTCCATGTTGGTACCTTATTCCTTCTATTAAATCAGAGCTGCCTAGTAACCATCCACTCATCAGATTCCCAGACGGAAGACCTACAGATGCCAGTCTCAGCTGGAACTGGGTAAGCACAATTCAGAAAAATTAAGACACTGCCACTCACCTTGCTATGATTTCACTTATCAGTTCAGGGTTGCAGATACTTCTCATTGACATTACAACCCTTTCTGTAACATTCATACCCTTATACAGAGCAGTATTTGAGTCCATGTATCAATAATATATTAATAATCTAAAAGCATTACAAATATCGCCATATACTTTTAACTGTCATCCAAAGGGACCTTGACAAATTCGTATTTGTTTTAACGAATAGGGCAGGAGGAATACCAAGCTGATCCAAGTATAGCTTCTTTCAAAATGTGTCTAATGGGAGGTGTTCAGCTGAAGAAAAAAAAAATGGTTGAACTCTGAAAGTGCATTAAAATAGACCACAGAAGCAAATAAGTGGTCTAGGATTGATATTTCAGACACTTACCAGCAAATTTAAGCAAAAGTAGCTTAGATACTGAATATCAAAGACAACTTCATTGTAGTGACAGTAACACAGATAATTCAAAGTATTCTTCATGTTTGAAGCTCCTGACTACTGTGTAGTCAATTTTACAATTAAGCATTCTAGATACCATCTGAGCCCCATAGATGGAGAGTAAGGGGAATTAATCTTACTTCAGTTGTAACCATTTAGACAGAACACTGAAAAGAAATCAACATCTACAGACTGCTGGGGAAAAAAGAGTTTTGAACTCTTTAAAATGTGGCAATTTGTAAAATTAGGCCTAAGATAGGCTAAAACACAAATATGTTTATTAAATCTCACAGGTATTTGTCCATCCAAATGGTTAGAGAAAACAACTTTGGGCATGATGGGCTTCATCAGCTCAATTACTTTATAGTTGCTGACTGAGATTTTGAATAACAATAATCTAAGACCTTCTGAAACGTCCTTTCCTTTGATTTTCAAACTGATGGATTATATAACATTTCAATATTCTTGAAAACACAAACACAGATTATAGATAGCAGGCACATCTGAAAGAGCAAGAGTTTGTTACGGTGAACAATACAGCGTGCATATGTGCTTTCCTCTGGAGTGTCTCCTATACAGAAGCACACATATATACTTTTATTAAATCTGCAAGAAATTTCTGTGCTTCTGATCAGTTCTTATTTCTCATGATCAAAAGAGTTTTCATTATCAGCATATCTCCTATGCTATGCTATCTGGATATGGCTTAGACAGGTTTTATCTGCAAATCAAATCATCTGGCTAGAGGGAAGAAAGCACCAAGAGCAAGATTGTAGAAATGCTTCCTCATTTCTTGTATTCCTGTAATACAGAATCTGCAAGGATATCAGGCTTTGTAATCCTGAACTGTAAGCACAGGGCAACAGAGAAAAACCTATCTAGTTGTGAATAACTGTCACATTAAAAAAAAAAATAAAAATATTTTACAAAAGCTTATTATTTGATAGTACCTTGTAAAAAAATGAATGATTTGTTCAGTTTGGGCTGACTGCTTCCAAACATAGTAGAAGCCCAGGTGTACAAGTTAAAAGAATTGTTAATGTAATTAAGCATATTTCATTCACTTTCATTAGTGAAAATCATTGTGCTCTTTTCTGCCAAACTGTAGAAACAAATAATAATGCAAAAAATAATTATTCTAATGGCTTCAGACTTCAGCCTGCAAATGCAATACAGAAAGCTAAATACAATTGTAACAGTAGACAGCTTCACGCAGGTGCACACTAGGAGTATCTCTAGGCACAATTAACATTTCAATAGCAAAACCTTCAAAACACAGATGAAAACTGATCCATACCCACACAGAAAAAGTCATACATCATTTTATACAATGGTATTTTGTAGTACTAAACTCAGGAGTTTTAATTTACCAGAAAGAATACAAATCTAAGGTTTAAATGTTTAAATTTTCTGCTACATCTTGCATTTTAATCAACCTTTTATGAAATTTTAAAAAAATAATTAATTATTTGAGGAAAATAATTTTTCCAAACTGGTGTTTCAATAGGCCAGATGATGGTTTGGACAAGAGTTTCTATTATTGTTCTAAAGATAAGTCTTTTGTTTTCTTTCACCAATTTGATCATTTGTTCTGCACTTTGCCTGCAGGGTTTTGGTTGAAAATTATCTAAATCATCTCATCTTTTTAAATTATTTTTCTAGTTATTATTACAAGCTTAGGATCCTTTGGGATATTGTCACATTATATATCTATAATTGTTTCAACTCCCTCCTGTCTCTGTTCAATAAAAAAATAACATCGCTAGCTTTTGGCACACAATAGCTATGCAAAACTCCTTGTCTCTGCAAGCAAGAAATCCCAACCTATATAAAAGATGGATTCTTAGTGCCACAAAAACCTGCATTAAGTTGCTTGTTATTCACCATCCTTCCAGAGATTATGTGAATCCACTTTCTCTAATAATGCATTTATATCAGACTGAAAAGATATTTGGGGATAATTCCTGGAAGCACGTTGAAGGAATTGTGGAAATGTCCATATGCTTAATGTATTCTAGTGGTTATTCTTACCCTAAGAAACAGGCGATTATAAGACTTCAGCCTCTTGTTGAATATAAAGTATGCAAAGCAAGGCAGGTAGACATTTATATCAAGGTAAACATTATTGACGCATTCTAAATTGTTAGAGGAACTGTGCTTTGTGCTGTGATGTTCACAAAAGAAGACCACCTTTTACACTGCTCTGAGTGGTTTTACAACATGTTTTGGGGCATTTTTGTAGCACCCCTTTGGTTGTGTGTTAGACTTGAGGAAATGAAAGCAAAATACTTGTTCCTGGGTTGTCAAACTTCATCATCTACTGTTCATGGTGGCAATGTCCAGATATGTCCAGAATACCTTTGCATATTTTGTCCAAGATTAGACAGATCAGAAAAAAAAAGTCCTGTTCAAAAAGATTTTTAAAAATTGATGAAACATTAACAAAATACCAACAAAAATAGCACTTGGAGAGTAGAGAATCATTTAACTAAAATTATCAAGTCATGTCTTAGCCATGTTATGACTTGCACAGGCCTGCTGCTGCCCCTTATTTCCTACTTCAACTCCCAGTTATAAGATTGCTCAAAGGACAGAAAAGACTTTCCTACTTTTGTCATCTTAAGAAATTGCAACACTTCACTTAAGGCAGTTATACCATTCATAATAGGGTAGCATGCAGTAAGCCTAGGTGGTGATATGACTCCCAGAAATGTGTCTCTATAAAGATATGTGCTCAAATTACATTAAAAAATGTTTGACAGCCTCAGAGTGTTTTGTGAGAATTTTCAGTATGGTCTAAAGGTACACATGGAAATACACACTCAGTATTCACAGCACTAACAGTAGGCTTGTGACTGTTACAGGTAGATTGCATTTTACTGGAATAGCAGAAGAAAAAGGTGAGCAACACATTGTTAGCATGAATGAAGAGAGAAGAAGAGAAACAATACATAATTTTATCTTTGGTATTCTGAACCTTGTATGTTGACTTATTTAGTATGGAGGCCCATTTTATTACTGTATATCAAAAGCTGTGACATGTAAATTTGACATTCAGAACACTGGAGGACTGCCAATCTTACTCCAAATTTACAAACACTAGAAATGACATTTTGAAGAACTATTGATTTGTTACATAGATGTCAATTCCAAGTAAAAGTAGTGAAGATTTTTGGACTTGAGCAAGAAAAAAATTTAGAGGCTAAAGTGGTAATTATAGTAATCAGAAGAAAGATAAATCTTCTCCAATTGTTCCTTGTTTTTTTTTTCATTAAGATCATAGATCTATTTATAAAAGGCAAATGTAGAAGCATAGTTTTTTAAGACACTAAATTCCATGCATTCATTAAACACTTTATTTGCAAGTAATAGGGAATATATTAGGTGGGCTACAACCTGGGCTAGTGAATTTTGAAATATTACTAATGCGAAGATAAGACTGAGTTGTATTGTTTCTAGGAAGGACCCTCTATGAATAAGTTCTTTATTTGGTGTAATTAGTATTTTTGTCAGTTATGCAAAAAATACTGTAAGTTTTTTTTGATTGTAAAGTTTTCAGATGACATGAAAAAAGAACAAGGTTAACAAAGTTATCTCAGGACAATCTGGGTAGTCTGGTTTAAAAATCTGAGTTGAAAGCACTCAACTATATTTGAATGTAGTCAAATGCAAAGTACAACAATTGGGACTTCAGCATAAGGAATCATAGAATCATAGAATCC
>NW_008623324.1:0-11301 GCF_000691845.1 Merops nubicus | reverse complement strand
CAGCTCTAGGTGTGAGCATGTGTGCAGTTATGGAGTAAAGAAGGGAGCTACCGTAACAGCAGTGGGACAGCCAGCTCCTTCCCCGTGACGAGACTGGGGTTCAAATTAATCAGGGAATACCACCTCCACCATCCCCTACCCCCACTGAATTTCCAGTATCTGTTTCTAAACAATGAGGAGGGGTTACACTGCACACGTTATTAACACTTCAGTGGAGCTCCAGGGGATGTCAATGTCTGAGAGAGGTCTCCCAGATTTACCTGGGACTGCAGAAGGTGGCAACTTAGTTGCCATTTGCCCTGTATTTTTGGCATTCTCTTATCTGAAAACACATTTGCATATTTCTGCATGAATTCCATGAATCATACATGCTTCTTTTATGCAAAAGCCCCTTGACAAGTGTTTGGTATAAAGGATCTTTATAAGAACAGATTGCAAGGGCCATGTGGGCCTCGACAATGTAATTTGTAACATTCTTTAGTATAAATGGCTTCTTCATGAGTTAGAATCAGGTGTCCTGTTTGAGGGAAAAGCCTTTGGCAGCAAATCCTGCTTGATGATGTCTTACAAGTGTAAGACCATAAAAGCAAAATGTCTATATATAACAGAGAGGTGGCTGTATCCTTTTGATCCTGAGTGTGGGACACACTCATACTTGCACTGATCATTTCCAGTTTTACTCATTTTTCATCATGATTCTCTTGCTAACATGTTGCTTTCAGACCTGTGGCTTTTACCCCAGCAATGAATTTTTAAAAATACTGTTTATCACTAGGTTATTTTCCAGCTTGGTGAACAATTATTCACAACATCCTTTCTTTATCTAGAGCACAGTAATTCTGCTCTTGGCTGCTCTGAGGGCATACTTGATGTTTCTTAAATCATAGCCTGATTTTTGCCTCAGTAAAGATACAAAATTTTATAATTTTCGCATTTTAGATGTTTTTATTTTCTACCAAATGCCTAGTGAACTATACAGAGAGAGGAGTATTTGTGGTCCACTGTTTTTGAAGTATCACAAAACAGGGAGTGAGAGCCTGTGCTAATCAGAATGTGCACACTGCTACTCTCCCATTCCTGTCTTTCAGGTTTTTATTTCTTTCCTTTAGACACCTGATGGTACCTATGTGTTCAGCTGACATCAAACCTGTAAAGAAGATGGTGGACGTAGCTATATCAGGCAACAACATATTCCTTAGCTGGCAGATGCTGCAGTTTGCTGACTACCTGAATTAGGCTTGGGTACCTTAGCACATTTCAAAAGAGACAGCTTTACTGAAAGTGACATACAGCTTATGGACCCAGACCTGTAAGTGTAATTGCCTTTGCTATGTACTTGTATGTGTGAATAGCTAGGCATCCAATGCACAAAGCTGAGCAGGACTTGCAATGTCTTCTATACAAGCTAAGGTAGATATTAAATATAGTACATGGATAATGAGTCATGTCCTTCTTGACTGCTCTCAGATTTTATAACACTATTCACAGTCATGACTAATATAGTCTGAAACCTGTACAGCCTTTCTTGGAAGTACTTCTTCAAAATATTCTGCCTGTGAGACACAAGGCCCTGATATTATTTGTTAATCCTTGCCCACGCCTTCCATTCTTAGACGGTTTGATTCAAAGAAGTGTTCCTCAGAAGCCATGGATTTTTTTATTTACTCTCCACCTCACTTGGTGGCCCATCTTCTGGTTTTTGTTTTCCCAGGAAGGAATAAAATGGAAGTGAAAAACTGAAATTCAGAAGTTACACTGGTGTTTTGAAACCAGATAAAATATACACTTTTTTTTTTTTTCTTTTTAGAATCACAGTTTATGCTGTAAATATAGTCATGAATATATATAACAAAATCTAACATTTTTAAAGCATTCAAGTAATCTATTCATAGAAAAAAACAATCCATATGAATTCAGAAACAAAATTCTCCATTAATACTATGCATGCAGATGATTCTATAGTGTAGAATGAGAATTGTTTCATGATGTTCAATAAAGTTATGATATAGGAAAGGAATAAAGGAATTAATCTGCACAATTGCATAGAAGAGGAATCCTGTGAATTTTTTTCAATTTAATTAATTCAGTCTTTTTTTGACTTGAGCAATTGTATTAAAAAATTAAGATGCCATTAAGACTGTTTTAAACAGATCCCAGGTAAGGATTTTTTTCATGTTTTACATCAAAGATATAATTTATTATTCACGGACACCAAATATTTGCCTTCTGGCAACAGCAGGCAGGGAGGGTACTAATAATACTGTATTTCTTCTTAAAAACATGGTTGGAAATGGGAAGGGCCAGGCATATGCAAAAGTAGATGAAAACAGAGTAAAGGTCAATGAGCTAGAAAAGAGAAAAAAATATTAGGAAGAGATAAACAATTACACAGCATTTCAAATAGCATTTGTATTTATACAGGCATAACTGTTCTGTAGTATGCAAATGGAGTATACCTAATCCCAGTTTTTACACATTTTGCCTTTGTAATATACTGTGTTAGTTAACATGGTTTGTAAGAATACCTATAGTAAATTTCAGTTTATTTTCACCCTTTCACAGCATTATGCCTCCTGTTCTTTTCCTCCTCCTTCCACAAATATAACCTAAAATATTCTAGGAAATCATTCCATTAGTGAACCTATGGATATGAAAGTAAAGTTTGCAGAAGACAATCAACAGCTTTCTGAGGATAGGAATATTGACAGTTTGTACTACAAAGACCTAAATTTAACCCACTTTTCACTTTTATGCTGATATAAACATGTCTGCTTTTATTTTTTTTTCCCCTGTTTTTTTCCATGGCAGCAGAAAGAATAGGCATCCGTTCTTTGTCTAGCAGGTGAAATTATTATAGTGGTGTCACGACCCTTTTTTCCCTTTTTTTAAAAACTGTAACATTGTCATCATAGGGTATCTTCCAAAAGGAACATTGGCCACTTATGTTTTCTGACATTGTCACTCTGCTCTGAGACATCACCTCCACCACCCTGTAAAACAGAGGGCCAAGCAGAAACTTGGAGCCTTGGCAAAAGCAGAGGTACTGTATATGGGTTGCATAACAACTGGAAACTGCTCATTCCCAGTAATCTTTCATAAGCCTATGGAGACAAGAGAAAGTATGTAAAACCTTCATTAGCTCACCCTGTATACATGTTCTTGGACGCCACACTAATTGCAGTTTGAAGAGAAGGGATCTGTGGGATTTCATCTCACCCACTGCAAGCAACAGTGCATGAGCACACAGGAGTTTTGTATTTTTATTTCACTAACAATGCCTTAAAACCCTATATTTGCGGTCTTGCTTTTTCTTTGGGCTTTTAATTCAAAACATTCAAGCAAAAAGTAAAACTTTCTGTCACTTATCTGCCAACACCAGCCTTCTCTCGTCAACGAAATGATGTGGCTATTACTGCTCCTTCTGCAATGATACATGCTGTTGTCAGCCATGGGCTGCCTGGGTAATACTGCTGCCTAATCACTGCTACTAGAGCTGAATCCTTGCTGCAGAAAGCAAGTCCTTCTTAGGACAGAAGGAAAACCAGCTGGTTATTTACCTTTTATCCACAAGGCAGTTATTATATGCAAGTCTTGCGCCTAGAAGCCTGACCGAAATCAGTTTATTTTAATGAAATAAACAGCAATTGCATGCAATTTAAGAAGTATTTGTCTAGGCTTCTGGATAGATGCCAGATTGTGAATTCTTATCCACACTCCTGTCTTCTTCCATGGCCTCTTACCTTGGGTTATTTTTCTCCCAAAATAAACTGAGTGTTGTGTAAATTGTATTTGTCATATATACTGCTTTAAGAAATTTTCACATACCACAAGCTGAGTTTCTGTGTGCAAGGACAACGTGTCTGTTTGATCTGATGCATAGCAGAAAGCATCTGGAATATGGATAGTAAAAATACTGCAGAAATTACACTGTGCTTGTGAAATGAAGGACAAACAACAACAAAAAAAAACCCCTTTCTCCTTCTAATCTTTCAAACATCAAGCAGTCTGGTTCCAATTTTCTGCATTAAAAGGCCAGAATTTTTAAAGCCTTCATGGAAAGATGAGTCCATACATGTATGTGTGTCTATTTTTTTTAGTTGTATTAAGATTTGCAGCTCTATGCAGATGCAAAGCAGACACACGCTTGTTCAGTCTGAAAAACCTAAGAAACTGATAATTCATTTTTATGGATGGAATATTTGAAGGGAATGGGCAGTTACTGCACCAAATCTTGATGCTTAAACTTGCCCTATCTTCAAGTAATTTTTACCTGAGTAAAACCCTTATGAATCTTCAGTAAAGATTTCAAGCTATAACTTTGTGAAATGGTAAGCGTATTTTTAAAAGTTAAAAGAGTTTATTCTTAGTAGATCTTAAGTACTTATTTGATCAAATATTTGATACCTCACAGAAATAGATTCAATATTTGTTAGCTCCTTTGGGCTTAATGATGGTTGTTGGTGACTAAGAAAAGATATTATAATAGAATAATAATATAAGTTTCTCTAAAATATTGTAAGACCAGGAATATGAATACTGGTTATGTACTCTTTTTTTATAATGATCATGCTTGTAAGTTGTCTAAGCTGTGGTGAAATAGCTCTGCAGGTCATGTAGTTTATATCTGTCTAGTTTTCTCAGTAACCTTTAAATCCAGTTAATTTTCTATGCTTTGTAAACACATGACCATAACTAATTGTGTGGACATTTGTTACCAGGTAGTCTCTGAGAAGTGATCAAGCTGTTTTGTTTAATTTTCCAAAATGTTGTTACAAAATACTTATCTGGAGATGAATTCAGAAACTATCAACGGTTAGTTACCAATGAACGTGGAAATGTTAGGAGTCCTGCAAGCAGATTGTGGCTGTGGCTATCCAAGAGACTAAATATTGTCAATCTGCTGCATGTTTGTATCCCACCACCTTGAAGAACTGTCCTGACTGGGAAGACAGTCTGAAGGCTCTCTGATGCCTATATTTCTGCTCCTGGTCTTGCAAGCACTCTTGACCAGACAAGTCCTACAAGCAGAGGTCAGGCATTAGTCAGACAGAGATGTGGCTACAGCTTTTGTGGCAGGGTTGTGCAAAGCCCTCCACATTTGCTTAGCATTAAGGAGGCAACTAATTTAGCAGTGTTGCATCACATCAAGCAATGTCTGCCTCAAGTCACTGAAAAGAGATTTAATAGACTCTAAAAATTTCCTAATACTCCATGTCAAGATATTTATAGCCTTATGAATTACTTCTTTTGTCTCCATGAAAGACTCAAAGACCCTTGGAGCTCAGTTACTGTCACTACTTCATTACAGTTAATCTCATCCTGAGCAGGGAATACATAAAACAGCATTTGATTAAGGAAACTGATAATACAATATTAATAGCAGCAAATTCCCACCACAAATACAATGCCCAGGGTAAGAATAAGGTAATCTGAATGTAAAAAGTTGTTATTTGAGGATGGACAGGAAACAAAGTTAAGAACCATAAATATGGTAGAGAATAGTTGTTTAATACAAATACCACTGCCAAATGTTTGCTTTACTGAATCAATATTTAGACACTTGAATACAGTTCTGAATCTAAGTTTTTCAAGAGTATTGGGTTCTCGACATTTTCCAAGGCCAAATATAAACCTTATTATATGAGATCTTTTTTTTTTTTTTTTCCACCTAAGGTAAAACTGAGCCCTAGAGTTATGCAAAAGACACTTGGTGAAGATATGAGGTCTTAGGAAACAAGAGGACAGAAAGAGACCGACTTATGGTGCACATGTTCACTTAAATGAGTATCATTAGCAGCAGCATACACAGGAGGGTGTTTCATTGCTGAAGACTATCGTTTCTATGGCATACTTCAGATCCTTAACATTTCTTTAAAGAAACATTTCACTGAGGTGTGGAGCATTGACCTTTCATGGGCTGATCAATGATCACATAATAATAAAAGCAGACCCTGTGCAGATTAAAAAGCAATAAAATTGAGTATTCAAGATGCACACAGAGGCTCTGATACTTTATAAGGTGAACACAATCAGCAGGAGAATTACCACACATATTAGCATTTTTCCACAGCAATTAGTGACTCAGAAGACAAAATTACTTTGTGCATCCTCACTGGTCCTTCTAAACTCTGTGAGTTCATGTCAAAAGACAGAAGGTGAATTTCAGTGCACAAGTACCTCTTTGAAGCTCTGCTGGGCATTATCTACTGTAATGATGGTAGATACTGCTACGGAGCAGAGGGGCTGTACATCTCTTAGCTACAGGCATAATTTTATCTTTTTCCTGCACAGCCTCTAGCCTCTTCTGCCATGCTCTTGGGCTTCTTGGTGAATGATACAGGGCTGGCAATCACGTACTGGCTAGTAGTTTGAGGAAGCTCATCTGTCCACATTCTTGTCAGACACGTCCTGGTATGAGACAGAATATGTAACTGTGTGCAGCTGTCAGGCAGAGGCTCGAACTTTCCAGGCAGAGTGCCAAAGCGAAGTTATTGTTAGAAGTGCTTTCATGTGAACAAAAAAAGTGAGCCTGAGAAGGGTCACAAACAGTGACTCAGATAAACTGGTCTTGGACCATATGCCGTACGAAAGAGGGTGAGTAAATGTGTGCTTGTTGTAGCAAAGGCTACCCTTTCTGTTCTTCATAAGGCATCTTCCCATGAAAAGACTCTGAAGACTCAGCCAGGCAAATGGAGAAGCAAACCAGTGCAAGCTATGGTATTAATTGCTGGTGTCGCCATCAATTCAGTGAAAGACCAACAAGTGTTTTTAAAGGTAATCTTCTGTAGTCAATGATGTTATGGGTCTTTGTTAACTATTTAGTCTACAGAAAAATATATATATATATATTTTTTCCTATAAGGAAAAAAACAACCAACCTAAAACTCATCTCTTTCTTTGTTAAGAATGTTAGATGAAAGTATTTGCCAAATAGCACCTGTATGCTTGCCATTTGTGTTGGACTATCTTTGCTGGTTACTGTGACTCTATTTAGAGTAATGCCCTCTTCAGCAAAATTGGTCTCCTGTCTCTTTCAGCACTTTTCATTTTCTTGATTTTTTCTTTGTCTTCAGTTTAAGAATTTTTTTGTAGGTTCTTAATTGCAAACCCTAGCAAGAGGAGAGATCAGAGGAACATGGGATTTGCCAAATGTGATGAATTTCCTGCCTCAGGGAATGGCCAATACCTGATTTGTTAGAGGAATGGCAAAAAGCCTCAAAACACATTCAATCAGTCATGCAGGAGATCCCAACAGACAGCCTGGAAGCCTAGCTCTAAGTACATGACCTTACTTGAGTACAAGTCTACAAAGGCTATCACCCCCCTGCACTCTCCTGTGATGGTTTTCCCACCAGTCAAACATATTCTTTTCTGTGTAGATGTGTGGGAAGTGTGAAGCTCAGACTTCATTCTACCTTCGGACCTGATCCAAATGTCAGAGCAGAAGAGTAGGATTTCTCTTGCAGCAAATGAAGACGAATGTGCTCTGCCTTCATTACCGAGCTGAGCAGTACTCCACTGAGGCATGGAGATCAATCTGCTGTTGCGACTGTGCCCTCAGTCAAGGTGAGACAGTGCTTTTCCCTTCAGCTCCTCATCTAAATCATTATTTATATTCACACAGTTGTACACAATCGCACAGCCCACAGTGTACCATATTTCATACCAACACCCCAAATCTCTTGGCTGTTCATTGTCAAATACCTCTACCTTTGCTATTGCTACAGACTGATGCCTTGCTGATGTATTAAAGGGCTGTCTGTTCTGTGATATGACTCAGTTCTTGACATTTTTTCTCCATCTGTAAAAAGAAGCTAATAATACCTTTGTCAACAGCTTGTTGTGCATTTAAATTGCTTAATGTCTGAAAAATGCACTAAGTTTCTGGAGTGTAAAACATATGATAAACTTAATTTAATTTTTATGTTTTTGATGCTGGTGTTTGCTTCAGTGACATCCACATAGTAAGCTCAGTCATCTTACTTTAAGGAAGACAAGCAGATAGAGTGCAAATCTGGAAAATCCTTTTTCCTAATTGGTGTACTGTTTAATAACTTGAGTCATAACTTCTGTGGCTTGGCTGGAAGAAATTAAGAAGCCAATAAAAATGTCAAAGTTGTAATGAATTTAGAAATAATCACTCATAATTTAGGGTTCATCACCCTAAAGCGTTATTTCATTTTATAGGTTTAGGTCGTTATACCGAATGTGCTCCTTCTTGAATCTGAATCTATAGCAAAAGGGACGGTAGTTTATGGCCGCTACATACTTGATGAGATATTAAAATTTTGCAGCAAGGCACAAGATGAGCTGTAGGGGTAGGGGAGGAGGAATATCCATTTGAAGGTTGTATTTCCCCTGGGCTTTTGTGATTTCTGTTCTAAATGGGCATGAGAATCCAGATTTTTTTTTTTATGCTGCTTGCTTTATGTGCCTGTGTGTGCTTTGTACAAAATTAACCTGGGCAACATAATGGAAGATGCAGTTCTAGTTTGAATGGAATCAATTTCCAAATTGCTTTTTAAACTTTACTTCACATAGACCTCCGTGTAAGACACTATGAATGAAAGGCTATCTGTGTATCTTTCCACAGGCATCTCCTGCTTACGTTTTCTTTTCCAAACAGACCAGTATCCTGTCTCCTAAATATACTTCCTTCAAAAATCCATCATGCTCTGCTAAGATAGTACTTACTACAGGAATAAAATTTCCAGAAGTTGGCCTTTCCTTTCTTTCCCTTTCCCTCTTTCTTTTTCTGATCTCTTCCCCACCAAAGAGAAAGGAGAATAACCCTTTGCTCTTTTCCCCTTCCCTCCCACAATTCTTTATCTTTGCCAATTCTGAGCAGGCTGTGGGTATGATTCAGTAGTCACAGGTTTTAAATATTGCAGTCCAAAAGAAAAAAAAGAACTCTTTGACCCAGCAGGAAGCCTGATTTTCAGCTAATAATTTCTTTTGAATATCATTCAGGTGCTTCCATTAATGTGTAACTGCCAAGGGCACTGCTTTTATCACAATTATATAGAGTAATAGTGTCAGGAAAGATTATTACATTTTCTTTTAGTTTAAAATTCTCAGGGTTATTTTTTTTTTTTTTTTTGTAACTTTAGACTTGAAATACATATTTGAAATTAATTGGATTTTTCCTGATGGAAAACAATGACTTACTGTTTATTTTTCAATCACTTTATGTGCATAAAGTTGGATAATATACACAAGTTAAGCCAAAGGGGCAAATTTTTTTTTTTTTTTTTTTTTTTTTTTTTTTTTTTTTTTTATCCCTCTATGATTCTTCCCCATTAGCTCTCTAGCAATGTCTCTTCAGGAAGCCTGTGAACTAATGCAAACTGTTGTTTTACAGAGACTACATGTAGAAATTGAACAAGTCTTCGGAAATCCTTATTTTTGAACTATATGGAGCATCCTAAATGCAGATTATGATTTTGTTACATGCTGCAAGATGAACCTCCAGATAATCTTGGAAAAGTCTCTTCCTTTTCTTCCATTTTCTAAGGCATTTGGGCCAGTTCCCACATGGGTAATCCAGTCGACTCCTTGAACTCACTTCAAGTGCTAGTTATGAAATTGAGAAAGATTTATTAAAGTTTTGCTTTTGCAGCCAAAATTCTGATTGTCCAGCATATTAAATTACAGGTGAACCTGTGTAAAAATATTCTTTTGTGCTGTTGTCAGGTGCTGAAAAGACATCTGATTCTTCCTTCATACAAAAATGCTCTCAACTGATTTTAACAGTAGCCACTGATGGTCTTGTGTAAGCCCAGAGCTTGCTACCAATCATATAATTGGAGGGTTTTCACTACAGGGATCCTAGGAAATCTTTTCTAAGGATTAGGTGCCTAACTGCAGCTTCACTGCTTAAATCTGTAATTTATTTAGTTTGTCCTCAGTCCAGTTATGAAGCATATTTTCTTTCAGAAGCTAGTCCAATATTTTCTTGTGGTTTACTGAAGCTTAACTGCTAGCACCATTAAAAAGTGTAATCATTTTCTCTTCTGTCAATGACAGCAATTTTACTTTTATGATCTTTCTAAATCCTGTCTCTAAGCTTCAGATAAGTCCTGGATGATGTTCTTCAATACGGGGAAAGCAAATCATGTCATTCTCACTTGTTGTTTCCCATTGGCTTTCTCTGGTTATCTGGATCTGTTTTTAAGTCACCTGCTCTGATTTTTCCTTACCTCATGCAAGCCACTACAACCACCTGTTTATTTTCTTCTTGAAAGCTGGTGGACAGTTTTTCCCACCAGACATTTTTTGTGTAAGTCTACCAGTATAAGAAAGCTCAATGAAATACAGACCAGGCTTAACTCAAGTATTTTGAGATGCCATCACAAATGTCTTCTTAAAGCATCTTTCTTTACATTCTGAAAATAGTTTTTGTTATGACACATGATCATATTTTTGTCCATCCATATAGATGTTACTGCCAAATGTAGAAAAATGTGCTCATATGCTAGTTTTCAACTTTTCTTTATGTCACCATATCTTCTAAGGTTTCTTGGCATCTTCCTCTGCTTCTTACTTCCCTTCATACACTTGTGTTTCAGTGTCTTCTTAGCCTTGTTGTAGATTTTTTTCTGCTTCAAATCTAGAGAAAAAATCCAAAAGTTTCCTTTCTCTACTGGCCAGATGGATTCTAAACCTGGTATATCCCAAGTTTGCCCAACTGGGGAGCCTTTAGCTTAAAAAATAAAATGCAACTCAAAATTCAAGTAAATTTATTGAACAAAGATTCCTTGGAGTTTCTGTTGTGCCCACTCAAACCACATCTTTCAAATTCTGGGGACCAAGAAGTACCAGGGCATCACCCACTGCTGGTATGTACAAATGGAAGATGGCCTCTCCTAGAAGTTTGCTTCAGATAGGAGGAAGATGGAAGATTAGTAGAAGGAATAAGGACATACAGAAATTTCACAGTTTTATTACAAAAAGGTCATGCAAACTTGACTTCAAGGCTCCAGTTTTATGCAGTGTTGAGACTTAAATTTCATCTGAAAAGCTATGACCTGTTGCAAATCTCATCTGTTGTTTTGGTTACAAATTCCATGAAGAACTGAGGAAAATAGCCTTAGAGAGCATTCTTATGCTAGCAAAAAAACATATATCTTTTAAATTGACTTTCTTCCTTACCTTATGACTGACAATGTGTCCCTAACTCAGCAGGGTCATTATCTATTTAAGTGTTTATTAGGAAGCTGATGTATCAACCCCAGAGAGTCACACTTAGATAAGTACCTACTGAACTCAATGTAAAATATAAAAGTTGACTATTTTCTATTA
>NW_008623323.1:0-8687 GCF_000691845.1 Merops nubicus | reverse complement strand
GAGGCGCCGAGTGGCTCCCGGCCCCGGGTGACCCAGCGCAGCCTGTGCGAGCCACGCTGCTGCGACACCTCGCCTTTCGGAAAACAGACTTGGGGTTCCGCTAGCGTAGAGTCCCGACATCCTGCTGGGGCTGTCTCTGCACCCGGGAGGCCTGTAGGAGGCTTGTTCTCCCTTCTGTAGTCCGGGTTAAACAGAAGTTGAGGTTTGTCCATCACGTCGCAGGGCCTGGGCTCTGAGAGGCTCCGAAGCAAGGCCACAGCTCTCAGGACGGCTGGTGGCCCTGCTCCTGTCACAAAGCTGGGCCTGGCCCTCTCTTCTGCACCTGCCTGGTTCTTACCGAATAAACCTGCCCCCACTCCCTTTTCCCCAGGAGGTTCAAAACACTTCTTATTGTTGCAGTCTGATTTGTGAACTTGGGACTTTACTTACCCTTTTGCTTGTTGTTTGCCACATGAAGGCTGATAAGGATTTTCCAGGTGTTTGCAGGTGGTCTCTAGGCCTAAAAGGTGGTTGTAGCCTCAGGTAAGGCAGAGAGCAGCCAAGGAAGGGTTACTCTGCATTTCCTGGCTGGAGCTCCTCTTCTGATGATTGATGGCGATGGGCAGGGAGAAAGGACTGCAGCTTTCTGACTTTTCCACCCAGCAGAATCTAATTGCCATAGTGGAGTGAATTAAGATGATCAGCCTTTGTACACTGCCTCTAAGGTATGATAATTCGGTTGATATGAGTAGATGGACTATTAAGTAGAGGAGATCTAGAGGTAGTGTGATGAAAGATGGAAGCAAAGAACAGCTGGTGTGGAACAGGGACATCTCAAAATTAGCATGAATGGAGTTCAGGAGGCCATGCTGCACAGTGTCACATGGCTATGCTGGCTTTAGCACAAGTTTAATTGATTAGCTTATGGATAAATGAGAGTTGACTCATTTTATTCACTGAAGTCATTGACTCTGATGTGTTTATTTGTGGGCTGCTTGCAGGCACAGGAGTGTTTCATCTATAGCTACCTGAAGAGCATCTTTTTCCTGAAACGAACATTGTAATAATACAGTGGTAAAACTTCACTGTCTTTTAAGAAAAAAGCCAACATGGAAGTTTGCAAATGCGCCACAGTTACTTTACGCTAGGTGCATGCTATGCTTTTTCTTACTGTCAATTTAATCTTAAAATTAATTGTTGGTATCTGTGGGGAGTCCGGAGACTTGGATGTGAAGTCAGTTCAGTTTTCATCAAACCATCACCCTCCAACAGACAGGCATACACGTAAGGAAGGCCATGCTGCCAAGTGGGAAATCATTGGAAGAGACAGGCAACCTCACCAATGTTTGGCCTGGTCTTGCCATGCAACCATAGTCAGGGCAAAAGTATTCAATGTGCAGCTGACCAGCACAATGTAATGATTGGGATTTTTGTACCCACAAATGTTTCCTATAACTCTTTATTCTGTATGTAGCCCTCCCCTGCCCAAGAGGCAGGGCCATGACTGCATTTATGACTACCTTCACTGGTAGTGAAGGTGCTGTGGCTGTTTCTAACAGCTGCCTTATGCTGGCTGCTTTAAAGGGAGGACTGAATCTCCATGCCATTCAGTCTCCCACTCGATACATATCTGAAATATGTTAAGTGCTGTATTTAAGTTGCTGTACCTTGTTGCTGTACCTTAGTGCTGTATCTTAGCTGGTAGCAGTACTCAAAAAAAGACATGTTAAACCATTGCTGTCATCCTTCATGGTCACTAACAGTACATGCTACTTCTGTGTCTTAGGCACTTTGGCTTTTGAAGGTTTTGCCAGCTTATGCCAGCAGCTTTAGCAGTGATGTAGACTATTTGCCCTGTACCTCACAGAGCATTCTGTAGGATTATAGTTTTCTAACAGGGACACCTAGTGGTAAAATATGTTTTACTTAGAAGTGTATTATTTGAGTTATTTTCTGTGTATCTGCTATTTTTGTGCTTTCTACCTAATGTCATTAAGCAATAAATTTCTGACACTGCTATTAGAAAGCATCTATTTGTTTATTAATGACAGGCCAAACTATTCTCAAATCATGACATCTAACACTTTCCCATGTGATTTTTTTTTTTAATAAATACATGTTTGTAAAAGCTCTTATTCCTCCCTCACATTGTTCCTTATGCAGATGAACATGGTGTTACTTGAAATAAAGAACAGGTACACGTAACACAGATGAAGAGACACTGGTTTCCATGAACTACTCAGAGGGTCACTAGTTTGCCATCAGAACGCCATGTAAAGAAGGTGGATAAGGAATTTTACAAGTTTATTGTTCCACAGGGACTGTTTGAGGAGTCTTTCTTGAGTACTTGGGCTCACCATGATGCTTCCCTGCCTCTCCTGCTGTGCTCCCTGAGATGCTGGGGTATAATGGACCAGATGCTTCATGGTTTGTCATGTTTCAGAACGGTGCAACTTTTTAATCCAACTTCATGACAAACTAGTGAAACACATCAATGACCATCTGTTTTGTAGTGTAAGCTAGTAGCATACTCCTCTCGTTTAACTGTGGGGATGCAGACATCTGCCACATGGGTTTTTGTTCCTTGCACATGGAGTTTTGGTGCAAGAGCTTCAGAAGTAGTAGAGAAAGACAGACATTCAGTAACCGTGGGTAGAGGCAGAAAATGACAAGTAGGGTGTTTAAAACCAAGCAGGTAACACAGTTTAATTGGTTGCAGTCTGAACTTGTGCCTAGGCACAAGTCTTTCTTCAGGCCACTCAGTACAGAGATTGGAAGGGGGAATGGCCTAGGTTGGTCAGGTCCAACCTTTGGACCTGATTGCCTTCCATAGTAAAATAACGGGTATGTTGGCAAGGGGAGAGCAGCGAATGTCATTTACTTCAACTTTAGCAAGGTTTTCGTGCTGTCTTTAGCAATACTTCATATTCCAGTTGGGACATTTGGATGAGTGGATACCAAAATGGTTAGAAACCTGTTTAGATGGTTGTGCTGAGAAGGTGATGTTCAGTATGTCATACTCTACCTTGAGGCTGGTACCACGCAGGGTAATGCAGGGGTCTAGCCTGGGACCAATCCCATTTAACATTTTTTTCAGTGACCTGGATGAGGTGGTGGGCTGCTTGCTCATATAGTTTGCAGCTGAGATGAAATTACCCAGATCACTCAGAGGAATCCAAATTGGCTGGGGAAATTGTTCAACAAGAGCCTGTCATCAGAGATTGATGAACTGTCACAAGTTCAACAGAGGGCCACCAAGATGGTCAGGGCTGGGGCACCTGGCCTGTGAGGAGAGGCTGAGGGAGCTGGCCTGTCCTTAACAGGGAGCCCCCTCAGGTGTCCTACAGGCAGCCTGCTTGTGCCTGCAACGAGCATATCAAGCAAACAGCCATGAACTTCATAGCATTGCATGAGGAGACGAAGCAAGACAGCAGGCTTCTCCTGAGATAGAGAGGTTCATACTGGATACAAGGAAAAACTTTGTGCAGGACAGTTAGGTGGTAGGACAGGCTGCCCTGGGAGACTGTGCAGTCTCTATCCTTCAGGGCTCTCAAAACCCAAGTGAACAAAGCCCTCAGCAGCCTGCTCTGAGCTGAAAGCTGACCCTGCTTTGCAGAGGAGGTTGGACAAATTATCATCACAGATCTTCGAACCCAAATTATTCTATGATTATGTGGGTTTTTTTGCCTGTTTATGTATGTCTGTATGTCTGTGTAGATATATATGTATGTGTTCTGAGTAATGAATGATTAGTTACAGTTGTTTTGCAAAGTATGTTCTTGGATTCTAAAAAGAAAATAATTAATCTATCCATGTCGCTCAGCCTTTCTAGCTGAAGGGCCCGAAATACGTTCATTGTGTTTCAATTGGTATTTTTAATGATAGTTGATATTTCTGAACCATTTACATGTGGGAGCTAGTCTGTGGGTAAGTGGCATTTAGATAATGAAGTGTCGCATTCCTTTTCAAAACAGTGTAATTCTGATCTAATATATTAATGGCTGGTTTTAGCCAGTGTTGTGGCTCCGTGTCTTCACTGTTCCTTTCTAACACCTTCTGAATCTGCTGGATAATTTTGATCAAATTTGAAGGAGAGACAGATGTCTCAGAAATAAGTAAGTCACTGGATGGAGTGATCGAATTAGTCACTCTGTTGAGGGGAGGGCAGGCACAGCTCAGCAGTTGCATGACTTTTCATTGCCTAGTTTTTGGAGGATTTTCTGCAAATAACAACATCCTTTTTTTAACTCCATGGTCCTAAGGACCATAACAGGACAGCTGGGTTAGTGGGGTGAGGAGGGGTCTCTGGAGCCAGGGAAGAAGAGAGCGAACAGCAGAGGACCTGGACTTGTAGGAAACCAAGCTCTTGTTGTTCTGCAGCTCACTTTCTGAGGAAGGGCAGCGGTTTTCAAAGTGCTTTGGAGGATACCTGACTCATTTTGTGGGATTCATGGTCAACATTGTATTGTTTCACCAATGTCATGAGCTGACTTCCAGTTCAAGGCTTATGCCTTGATGTCCTGCTTTGCGTATCTGAACGCTGGTGACTTGGAGACTGGACTTCTGTCATGTAAAGGAGGAAACCATCTGAAAATCCAATATGTTTATAGCAAGAGTCAGGATGGAAAAATAGCTAGAGCTTCTATCTCAAAGAAACGTGGTAGCTCCCAAACCTCTGAACAGTGGATACTGTAACAAGACCTGATCCTGAAGCCTTTTCTCTTTCTTCAGTGGCTTTGTTCAGCTACACGTGGCCAGCTGGGGTCAGCCTGTGGCCAGCTGAACACCTCATTTCTCCACTAAAGGTTTAGGACACAGTTTCACTTGCTTCTCCAGAAATAACAGCTTTCATCACTTCTCCTACCCGTTTTATCACGTGTTTGTGGTAAGAGCAGGAGCACACATGCTGTTTCTGGCACTGAGGAGGAAGTAACCAGTCGGGGGGGCAGCTTCTTTTGGGGACGGTGCCGCCTTCAAATGCTTGTGAAACTGCAGCCTCAGGCATTCATGAGCTTTCTGCTTCACCATCTGAAGGGATGCCATCTACACTTTTTTTTTTAAAGCTTATGAAAAGCTTAGTCTGTTTTATGAGAAATGTGTTCGGTATCTTAGATATTTATGTAATTATACTAATGAAGTGGGTTTATTTATTGTTTTCTGAGGAAGTACTTGGTATTTTTGGATTCATGTTCTTCAAAAAAAGGAGATTAATTTTCTGTTAAGATTTTTAATCTGATTTTTTCAAATGTCTTGAGAGAAAAAAGTAAACTTGAAGAGTGATTACAGAATATTGGCTAATTAGCTATAGTGTAACTGCTTTAATTACTTTTATCCCTGAAGCCACATGACTGTGCAGATGACTAGCAGATGACTTATCTAGAAAAAAAAAAAAAAAAGACATGTTCACACTGCAAGGTTAATAAGCCCAATTAAATATAGTTTTCCTTAGCCAGATACTAAATCCTAAAGCTTGGGGGAGGGAGAATCCAAAGGCAGTCAGTTCTCTTTCAAATAAGGCTTTTATTCTGATTTTTAATGACAAAAAAAAGTTAGTATTGTGAAAGATTTTTCAGAATAGAGACACTTATATTTAAAGATTTGGTGAGACCTCACATGGCAAACTTTTAAAGCCTGTTTAGAGACAATTATGCTAAGACATATTTGTTTTCACTTGCCCATTGCTTTAATTAATGGAGAAGTGGGCTTGAATAAAAGGTCTGTGTTAGATAGAAGTCTCCATCTGCTGCTGCATATTACCAGAACTTTTATCCTTCCTCACCATGTTTTTCTTTTTATTACACTGTTTTATTTCCTTTAGTAAGCTGCATAATGTCTCACAATAAGTTGTACAGAAAGGATGGAGTTCCATATCTAACTGAGTGTACGCTGTCTTCATACTCTTCCAAAATCTTCTGTTGAAAGCTGTAGTCTTTATAAATGAATTATTTAGTTTGATTCCTTGGTTGTATTTCATAATGTAGAAAGAATAGGTTAAAGTAACTGAAAGGGTTCTTATTAGAGAGTGAGAAGCTGAGTTTGTCATCTAAATGGCTTGTTTTGATTTTGTCACTTTTTCCAAAGGGGCTGAAAGGTCACCGCGCACCCAGTAGGGTTCAAAAGTTGTTTTGATAAATTGAATTATGGTTAAATGATTCTATCTGAGCATTTGATGTGGAGTAGGAGAATCACAACACAGGGTTTGTGTTTTCTTCATTTGTTTATTTAGTTAGTGGTATTTCCCTCCCCCAAGGACTTTGTCAAATATTGCCTGTAATGGTCCCATGGGAAGTGATGCATGCTCTCTGCTGGTCACACAGCAGCCTTGACCTCAGAGGAACTGCAGAGGATGTGGAGGCTTTACTAGCTTGTGTTCCAGCTCTCTGTGTTTGTATGGTTTGCATTTGTTGATATTCAAAAACAGAAGTTCTAGCTGTAGGTTTCGTAGCAATAGGTTTTCTCACCTGCTTTCTACATGTCAGTTGAGCTTCTTGCTTTGAGGGCAGAGCAGACAAGCCTGTTGTGGTGGGATAAGTGGAGAGAAATAATCAGAGTTTGGTTTTCAACTGGTTTGCAACTTTTCAAGCTCCTCCTTTTCATTGTCACCATACAGTGAGACTGATGCTAAATTGTTAAAGAAATGCTGAAATTCCTTAGATTCCTTTGGGATTCCTTCTTTGATTTACTTTTTCTGCTTTGGTCAACATTTTGACCTTTTAGGTACCATTCAGTGCATTACTTGTATGTGGTAACAGGAAAGTGGTAGCATGGCCGCTTACTATGCTCAGATCATGGCTTTGTTTAGCTGTGTTTCATACCTTTGTCTTGCTTTACCACTGGGTCACCTTTACCCTACACTGGCTTCTCCAGAGCTTTTTATAGGTCTGTTTAGGAAAACAAGCTTGTTTTTACACAGACTTTAGGTAGTATATTAGTTCTGCACATTTTTTTGGCTAATAAAACTATAAAATAGGAAGAAGAAAAAAAAAAGAGGATAAGATTTCTGTACAAAATTAGAGATTTTGATTTTTTTTTAAGTTTTAAACCTGTTTTAATCAATGTGATTGAGGGAAATTCAAGTTTAATACAGTTCTGAAGAAGACTCGTAGAGATGAGACGCTCTTAATAAATTAAGACTCCCAGAATTATCTCTCAGTGCCTAAGCTCATGTCCATATACTGACCTTAACTGATGCTGATATTTGACAATTGATGGTGGAGATTTCCTGATGGTTGTTGGTGTTGTTTACAGAGTATTTTCATGGATTGCATATATGATCAGTATTTGGAATTATTTGTGTTTTGGGATATGAGAGATTTAAAGATATTCTGATTTCTTTTTTCCTCCTGTACTTCTGTAAGCAGTTTGTGTTTATCAATATTAAAAATTATACTTTTGATTCATCCTGCTAAGGAGACATTTCAAGATTGAAGAGCCTGAACCCTCAGTTCTCCTTTATCAGTCAGTTACCCTTTGTAAAGCAGTGTCCAGTTTTTGGTGCTTCTGGTTTTAGACAATTTCATTATTTTAGTAAGCATAGAATCATTAAGGTTGGAAAAGACCTCTAAGATCATCAATCCAACACTACCATGATCACTAAATCACGTCTGCACATTTTTTGAACACCTCCAGAGATGGTGACTCCAGCAGCTCCCTGGGCAGGCTGGTCCAATGCCTCATCTCTTGTTCAGTAAAGAAATTATTCCTAATATCCAATCTAAACCTTCCTGGTGCAACTTGAGCCCCTTTCCTCTTGCCCTATTGCTACTTATCTGGGAGAAGAGGCCAACATCCCCCTCACTACAGTCTCCTTCCAGGTAGTTGTAGAGAGCAATAATATCTCCTCTCATCCTTTTCCCCAGACTAAACAATCCCAGTTACCTCAGCCACTCCTCATGAGACATGTTCCCCAGGCCCTTCACCAGGTTCGTTGCCCTTCTCTGGACCCGCTCCAGCACCTCAATGTCCTTAAACTGTGGCGCCACAAACTGAACCCAGTACTCAAGCTGTGGCCTCACCAGTGCCGTGTACAGGGGCAGGATCACTGCTCTACTCCTGATCGACACACTGTTTTTGATACAGGCCAGGATGCTGTTGACCTTCTTGGCCACACGTTGAACATTTACTTCTCTTTGGGTCTGAAACACTGAAACTTACTGAGCCAGGCTGTCTGCAGCGGGCATCTGAAGCGATTCACATGTTGAAGATGTTGCCCTGAGCCCTCTGGGGTGCTTGGCAAGGTGAGCACTTCTCAGGCAGGCATGCATCTCAACAGCTTCTGTGCAGGTGTGTTGCCCAGGAAGTCAGTGCTTTTGGAAACTTGCAGTTAATCAGGCCCTAATAGCAAATTCAGTAGAATTAGCCCTAGACAGTAACAACCCAAATGCTTTGTTATGCAAGGGTCTGTGCAGAGGTTTTGATGACCATGTGGGGTACAGTTCCTGTAAACAAAAGTTCACGTGCACAAAACACGCTGGTGAATCATGGGTGCCACAAACATGCAAAGAACTGTTACCATATTACCATACCACTGGCAAGCAATGGCAGAAGGCTGTTTTGTGGGTGGCTTTTTATAAGCTTGCATGTGTGTCCTGGTTCCGTGTAAAAAGGGGTTCAGGGCAGGACCCACACAGAACAGAACTATGTACTCGCCTCTCCCCCCCACCTCGAGAGAGAGAGAGATGCGTTTGAAAAAAAAATGAAGTATATTG
>NW_008623322.1:3087-4607 GCF_000691845.1 Merops nubicus | reverse complement strand
CGCCGCTTCCGCGCCACTGAATGTCGGGCCCCAGAAAGAAAGTTCGGTGGTGGAGAAACAGCAGCTACTCGGAATTTCTAATGGTGAAAAAGAGGGGAGAGCTTGACTGAAAGTATCGATTTTTTCCAGAGCATATAAACAAATCCTGGCAGAACACAAGATTGTTCAAATCAATGGTGAATAATAGTTTGGTTTCTAGGATTTCTGGATTGTATTTTCAAACAAGATTTAACATGTAGCTCCAATAAAACTTCATATATGACAGCATGTTTGCACAGCAGAGGCGTATGAGCTAAGAGAAAGTTTTACTGGAAAAACAAAGTTCATAGTGGGTGTGCCTGCCTTCACTTTTGTTTCCTGCTTGTGTCATTCTTTGGGCTTTGGTGCAACCACCTTGGGTAAACAAAGGGTAAGTAAAATCAGAGACAAATCTTGCTGCATCAGTTCAACTCTGAAACAGCAGACTGATTTTTTTAAAAATATATACAATGCCCTATACTGTTGGAAAGGCAGAACCGTCACAGGGCTGGGGATCTGGCAGATGCAAAGGATTAAAGTGTTGTCGTGTGTGCATGCTGCTGTAAAAAGCAAAGTGGGGTCTGACTCAACACTTTGACCTATTTATTTTAAAGTAATTCCTACTTCAAAGGATTGGGCTAGAGAAAAAACTTACCATAGGCGCTTTCAAAATGGGATAGCAACCAACTGAGAGTCATAGGATTGTGGGATAATTCAGGTTAGAATGGACCTCGGGAGGACACTTGACCAACGTCTTGCTCCAAGCAAGGTCACTGATGAAACCAGATGCAGTTGTTTGTGTCTTGCCCAGCCTGCTCTTGAGAATGTCCAAGGATAGAGGCCGGCCATCCTCTCTGGACAGCCTGCTCCCAAATCAGCTGCTGGCTGATTTGCTGCAGGGGCAGAAAGGTTTTCCTTATACCTAGTCTGAATCTCTCTTGTTTACATTTATATTGCCGTCTTTCCACTGTGATGAGTCTCCAGCTTTGCCATCTCAATGACTCTCTCACACATACTGGGGGCTTCTGTTAGGTCCCCCAAAGTCTGCTTTCATCGGGCTGAGGAAGCCCTTCACCCCCAGCTTCTCCTCAGGGCCTGGGCTCCAGCCCCCCCAACCATCTCACTGGCCTCTGCTGAACTTGCTCCAGTTTTTTGATGTACACAGCTGTATGATCCAGCAAATACCTAGAACTAACTTCATGTGTCTATGTAGTTTTTGTCCTCCTTTCTAGTGGTTGTTCTTGCTAAAGGGCTGCTCTGATACTCGGTGTTTTTTCTTGAGTATGTATGTCTGAAGGAGTAGGGATTGAAAGCAAATTATGTAAAACAAACTGATTAAAGTTATTTTAATTTTAAAACGTGTCAATATTTGTACCTTCTACTGCAATCTTGAAATGAATATGAAGAGGTACCTCGGTACCAGCTCTGTCTGCTTTCTCCCTCTAGCCCTTGGCCAGCGACAGTGTTCAGTGTGGTGATGGCCGAGAGACGGGGAGGCGACA
>NW_008623322.1:0-3056 GCF_000691845.1 Merops nubicus | reverse complement strand
GCTTACGCTCTTCCCTAGGCACCATGCTGGCCATGGGCCAGCACAGGACAAGGAGTGATCTTTGGTTTGACCCGCACAGATCTTTTCATAGCATGTTATCGGAGATCATTATTTTTGTACTTCTATCACTTCCTTGAGGTTTCTAACTAGTACTAGACCATTGTATTTTGTATAATTACATCTTCTGCGCAATTGATAATGAACATGTAGATTTATTTTCTTAAAAGAAAATTCAGATAACTTTCCTTACTAAGGCACATCATCAACAATAATGTTAATGTACTCTGGAGTGTTCAACTGTCTTGCTCATGAATAGAGCCTCATTTAAAATAATTACAGAATTGCAGATTGGAGCACTTTAGGCTAGAAGGTCATCTGGTCACACTCTGTGCTCAAAGCAGGACTAATGCTGATGTTAGATCAGGTTGCTCATCATCACATAAAGTTTTGATCTTAAAAGCTTATGTAATTTTTTTTAAAAAAAATCATCCTCTGAGAAAAAAAAAAAAACAAAACACCAAAAACCTTGTACTTTTATTGATGTGAACCTCAATAGCTTAACTAGAGTCAGGCACAGGAGTGCAGGAGGCAAAACTCCTCAATTACAAATCTGGAAGAACTCCATGAGAACTTGGTACCAGCCTTGCAAATAACTTTATTCATACATTTTGGTTTGCAGTTAGAGAAAAATTCAATGCCATGAATTCTGAGTATCTCTTATGTCTGAGGCTACTCTTAATCAGATTCAGAGTAGAAAAGCCATATGCTGTTTTTCATGAAAAAAAAAAGCCAAAACACAAAACAGTGGGTGAAAAAGGGCAGTTGTCTTTACTACTGTACTTTTTACTCTAGTGATAATTCAGATGGACACACTGAATATGTCAGTAAGCATGTTTTCTGAACAGGTGGGGCTCTCTAAGGCCAGCAAAAGAGAGGAAAGAAGGAAGATACTGTGTCAGGTACAGAGAAAGGGAGAGAAAGCTAAAGTGATCATACTGTTTTCCAACATGGAAACCTGTCCTAATAGTTGAAGTGATTTCATCACATTTTAAGTGATAAACTTCTGCCTTTTCTTTATACATACTGTTTCATTTCTCCCTGCATTTCACCAGAAGAAACTGCTGAATAATTTTTTTAATTTTCTGTAGATAGAATTCTACATTTGCAAAGTGTAACTGAGGGCAGAACATAACCATCTGTATTTCAGCAGAAAATGTTTAGATTATAAAGTGTCTGAAAACCAGACACAGCAAAAAAAAAATTGCATTGATCTTTAGAAGTTTCCCTAACTTTACACCATTGGTTTTCCTATGACACAAATCCTTCATCTTTTTAAGGAATACCAGATTGTGTGGTTTTCTAACTAAAAGTATGATGTCTTGTTAACAGTATTAAGCCTTATTTTAGTGGCTTTCAGGCATTAATTAAATTATTAATTATTCTGCTCAGCAGAAGACAAAGACGTAGCTTATAAAAGTTAACCTATATGTTTTGCAAGAGGAAAGCAGTAATGCATGTTTTCAGAATGGAAGCCAAGGGAACATTGTGTTCTGTGGTGTTTCCAGAAGTAAGAACCACGTTCTTTTTTTCAGACAGTTTAGTCTTCATACATTTCAGCATCAGCCTGATTGCTGTTTGGTGCTGGCATGCAGTGTCACTGAGGCAGTGAAACCACCCGGGGGAGTTCCCAACCACAATCTTGGAGGCAATAACTTCTCTTTTGTGGTGCTGCCCAGTGCAGTGTGGGCTCCAAATCAGGTGATGGCAACGAGGCTGTAGTCCTTCTGGTCAGTGCTGCAAATGTCAAAGCACTGAAGTGATGCTTGTCCTTATTTTCCTGAAGTTCATCACTAGTGATTGATAATCGGGAGGATAAAGTGCTGCAGCTGCTTGCAGCCAGAAAATATCCACAAAATAATTATTGATGTTAGCACTTCTGTGCGTGAGCTGGCAGGTGTGTTACTAACCAAACACAACGCTGTGAGACAATACTCACGCTGAAGAAACAGAAAGTTCTTGATGCAGGGATATTTTTCTTAAAACTTTTCAGGTAGGCCTTTTAAAAGTAACATGTCCATATGAATTTTAGGACAGAAATGCCACCACTTCTGAGTTTTGTGCATCATTTAAAAGCACAGAGATTCCTTTTTACTCTGCTGGAGCTCCTCAAGATGGAAATCTGTGTTCTGTTTTTCTCAGAGGTGACTGTTCCACATTATTGGCTGGAGGAGCCCAGAAGTGAAGGCCATTCAGGCACGCCACCGCTGACATTCAAAAGGAAGTGCCTTCCCCGGCTTCTGAGCGTGGATGTTGAAAAAGTATCATTTGCTTAATACAGTCACCTTGGGAATTAGATGGCTATCATTAAAATAAGCAGAATTAAATATGTGTAAAAGTGTGAAAAGAGTTGATTGTCAATTAGACTGTGCTTGGTGCGCTCAGTGTTTAACAAAATTTTGTGCAGACGCAGAGCACTGATGTTTTCAGCCCTCAAATTTTTGTTTGAAAGTCATCTTCTAGTCTGTCTAGAGTAGATGGATGCTAATAGCACATTTAAAATACAATGAACTGAGGACTACTTTCTCACTTGGCTATCCACTCTGAATGCACTTTTTAACTCTTCTTCCACAACCTGTTTTCTCTGTTTCTGGGATAACTTGTTACACAGATGTATGTGTTTCAGCACACATACATACAAACGTATGTCTTATGAAAATGAACCTAGACATTAAAAAAGACTGAAGCAAATAGGAAAACTTACAAACCTGGTATAGATACCCTTTCTTTTTGTTGGCCCTATATATGCTTTCTGGATTGTGACAGGTTTTTATTATAGTCTCATAATTTATGTAGCGTTTCCATGTTGAGATGAAATATTAGACCAACTCTTTCCGTCTTATTTCCATAAAATTGCAGACACACCGTTTGCAGCCCTCTGCTCTCAGGATCCGCTGTGCTTTCCCGTATTCGAGGGCTCAGAAGCATCTCAGTTCTGTGGGTACTTTTGCACGGGACGGGGAGGAAGGAGCCGGGGCTGCGCCAGGCCCGGGCACGGC
>NW_008623321.1:8061-16684 GCF_000691845.1 Merops nubicus | reverse complement strand
GGGGAAGCCCGTTCCGCGGCCATTAGCGCTGCGCCGGCAGCAGCCTCGGCCGATAACGAGAAGCCCTTCTGCCTCGCTGCTATTAAACTGCTGCCTTTTCACGAGAGGAATCCTGAATTCTTCCTCGAACCTAAACAAAAAAGTCAGCCTTTTATTCGTTTCATCATTATCTAGGGCTGCCACATTCAAATGATTCTCCAGCAGTCCCTTCATTTCCGAGTGCACACGTTGAGAAGGGATTGGAAGCCTTTTGATTAAGAATAAGAGGTGATGACACTACAACCAGTGCAGGGTTGTCATCATTACCGTGTACCTGCACTTCCACAGAGCCCTCGCTCTGGGTTGCCTCTGATATAAAGCTGCTGTACTCTGTGCCCTAATTGAATGGAACTATTTTATAAACACGCGTTCCCTGAATCCCAGAAAAGATCCTTTTAGAGGGGAAGATATGGGGAGGGTGGTGGGGAGGTGAGGAGCTAGATGGGCTCAGTTCCTGGCAGACCAATTTTGTCTGTGAGAGAGATTTCTTTGTTCCCTGCAAAACTGCTTGTCATCTACGAACGGATATCGTGGGGATTTTTCCCCCTACAAGCCAAATGAATGATCTGACCACCCACTTTTAATCCTGTAATTTTCTGCTTTTGGCCTGGATTACAAGTCACCTATGGCCACCTTTTGTGTGTATTGGGCTGCAAGTTTACACAAGGCATCCAAGGGAAAACATCTGTTCCTCCCTGGCCTTGTCTGCCAACTGTTTGTGTCTGATAATTTAACTGTCTGATTTGGTCACAGTAATGACCTTTTGGTGGCAACACAGGGAAGAAACCTGCAGTCTACCCACCAGGATGCTCTCATCTGTCTCATGAGATTGTATTCATGTGTACATCCTAAACCCACATGGCTTACCACAGGAGTGAGACTTCTTAAGCAGTGTCCCTCTTTTCAAGCTCTCTGTGCTCGCACTCTGGAATCTCCACTGGTGATTTACTGTTTTCCAGGTTAACTTTTAAGTGCTGATTTTGACCCATATTCCTGTCCAGGCTATTTCACTGTTGCCACATGATATAACTGCAGCTGTAGTGAAGTGCCTCAGCCTTGGAGGATGCATGATCTATGCTGGGCCAGTGCCTTCTTGGAAACTGATTCCACAGTTGTAGTTCAATAGTTAAACTAATTCTCTGCTATCTGTGTGTTTAAAGGTGAAAGGCTTTTATTGTTAAACAAGCTTTCCCTGGAGCCTAGGTTTTAGTAAGAATACTCTAAAACTGCTATATGAAATTGTATTAATGGACAACAAAATTACAGACAATTCCTGGTAGTATTTCAATAGCTATGTATGAAATTTACTGCATAAGGGATGTTGAGTTAAAAGTGGTCAGAGGAGTTACTTTTATCTTGGCTTACATATAGCATTACATTTACACCTGAACACAGGGTGAATTATCATCCAGAGGAGTTGAGAAGGAATCTCTTTTCTCCAGGAATGGCAATTATATTTGATTAGGTACATGGGAGCTTTTTCCTCTCCTGGCCAAGGAGCTGAGGGCAGTGCTTTGAAGATACCCAGCCTCATGATCAAGGTGTAAAGCATAATGACAAATGTGAAGTTCCTGCAGGGTCAGAGTCAGCTACAATAGTTCAGGGGAGAGGGCATCGGACTGGTACTTAAGAGGTTTGACTTGACTGCCCTGTTCTTCCACTGGGCTGCAGGACAAATCACTTCCTTTCTGTGCCACAGTTTCCCTATCTGTGAAATGGTGGTAATGAGACTTTCTTCTTCATTTTCCTTTGTAATCGCTCCAAGAGCTGCAGGTAAAACATGCTATACAAGCACTTGGTATTACTGTGTTTGATTTGTGGGATTTTTCTCTGTGATATCCTAACACAAGGAGTTGTTTCAGATTTGCACACAAACTCAAGGACTGTGGTGTTTGTCATCCTGCTGTTAACAGCTCTTCCCTGGAATCGTTTGGATGTATAGGCACTACTCTGGTTTTGTTTTTGTTAGGATATTTGCAGCCTGCAATCTTAGTGCAACAGGATTTGTTAGTCAAGCATAGCCCTCGAACAAAAGTACCCAGAGGATGTGCCTTTTTAGATGCTTTCGTTTGTACAACGAACCCCTTGTTCTTTTGCCTCTGGTATCTGCTGGTCCCCTGTTGAGAGGCCTCCATGCCTGTGGTCATCAACAGTTTGCCAACATGAGGAGGAGGAGGAAAAAAATCCCCTTGACATGTGTAGTAACCCAAGCCTCATTTCAAATGTTTGCTTAAGCATTGCTAGGGGTTTCCTCTTTCCTGTTCTCATCATTTGTCCCCTCAACTTGCCTTTGTTTCAAGGTGGAAGGAGGCTGGTGGCAGGGTGGGGGGTTTCTGAGGCGGTGCCTGCTGTGATCTGGGCAGTCTGTTTGACAATGTGTGCAGAGTCCCAGCCACCATCTCCTCTTGCTAATGAAATATGTTGGCATGAAGAGTCCTAAATGTGAGGCAATACCAAACTGAGTGTGAGAGCAGGTGTGGTGTGCGTGATGCTCTTTAGTTTGGGTCATTGGAAGTGATAGGTGCAGGGGGACGGTAGATGAGTTCCTGCTGAAACCTGAGAAGCTGCCTGTGTTGGTGAATGTCACCCAGTACTTGGCAAATGCATTCAGATGAAATCACTGAAATCTTAGATTTCAGGCCTAAGTGACCATTACAGGCACTAGTAGTTCCTGCCTGTGGAATAAACATTTGCTGAACACACTTCAGCATAATAACACTTCGTGCAGCAGGCAATCACTCACCACCTTCTGCCTCTTCCCGCTGTTGTGACAATCCAAATGCTACCCTGACCACAACTATGTCAATCTCTCCTAGAAGTGCTTTACTAATAAACTGCTTAACTTCACTTCCCTTGACCAGAAGTCACTGTGCAATATTTGCTTGTTGAATGTACTTGAGTTTACTGTGCTGTTTTTTCCCCCCTGTCTCTTCCCTGGAGCTGGAGAGCAGGGCACTAATTAGAGATGCAGGATGTGACACATTTCCACTAGCATAATATGCGAACAGTGCTTGGTGTTATCAGTGACCTGAAATACAAAATTACTTGTCCAAGGCCATATATTTCCTCCCCTTCTCCACCTCTCCCCAAACATTTTGGGGTAGGAGCTGTACAATGTTGATAGTTTATCCAGTGTCAACTGTTACAAGATCTCAGGGAAGTATTTTTAGCAGCAAATAGATTTTCAGGAGGTCCAATGGGTGCACCTTTTCTTGACAGACAACATCACTTGGAGACTGAGGACTGGAGCCAAGTCTCTTGACTGCTGGTCCAGTATGACCTCTGCAATGGGATCTTGTTCTGGGATTGGAGCTCTGTGATGCTACTATGCATATATGCAAGAGGACTGCTTGCAGTGAGAGATTAAGGGGTCTGCTTTGTAAAAATGAAACTGTGTCTGTAAAACCCTTATAACAAAGCGTGGATGTATGGCAACATTATGACTTCAAGATTGTGAAGATTACAAAAACAGAGAAGTGCTTCTTTTTCATTTCATCACACCTTTCTGCAGTATGTAACTCTAAAATCGAATTTCTTCTCCCGTTTTCAAAATTTGTAGAGCCAACTATTAAATTAGGAGCGTGTCAACTGGAAATAAGGAAGCACTTGATTTTGACACTAAAATTAAACTGTTATTACATTGATCTCTACAGCATCTGTTCCACTTGTATGCAGAAAAGCTGGTGTGTGCTACGGGGCCATTTCGTACTGGTGGAATTGGATGCTGTGATCAGCCATATCCTGATAAAATTATTCTTTTGTCAGCATGTCTGCCTGGAATTGCTTTAGGAGCTGGAAGCATTCAAAGCAACAATGCTCAGTGCTGAGAGCTTAAGATTGCTGATGTGAAAAAGACTTTTGGTCTAGTTCCATATTCCACATACACTTCATACCTCACATACAGGTTGACAAGCCTGTTCCTGTGCAAGTATCTAAAAATGGGCTTTTAGAGAAACTGAGTTATGGGACTAAGCTTTGTTTACTGAACAGGGGATCACTTGTTTGCAAAGCTCCATCCAACTCTAGTCCAGTTAAATCTGGTAATTTGGTTGCCACTTTGGAGGGATTGGGTCAGACTGGAGAGAAGTCAGGGTGTAAGAAAGCTGATGTGAAACCCCTGCTGACTGAGCATGTCAGGTGGAAGGTAGAGGTAATTAGGGTGTTTGTTGGATGGTCCTTGGTGACCTCTGTCTTATGCTTGTGCAGCTTACAGATGGATCAGTCACAGACACCATGTTTAATCAGAATATAAAAGCTTTGCGTGGTAAATGATAGATCTGCATTCACGCTTTGCTTTCCTCTGTGCTTTGCATCCAGAATTTGCAATGAGCTTGTATTTCACTGCATGACGAATGCAAGATTTGTCAGGTGCTAGGAAGAAGAAAAATGGACCAGCCATTGCAGTGGTTTGTAGAGTAATGATAGAAGAACTGTCTCAGTTCTGAGGTTATCTGGATTAGTCTGTAGGAATTTTTTTAAAAATATTGCAACATGGACCAAATCCATCCATGGATAAAGATATCCTAATGATGAGCAAAGCCTCCTCTGATTGTCTGGGTACTGTCCATATCTGTAATTAGTCTCTAAATCTGCACCTGAAATATGAAATACAGCTGTTACAAGCTTTTTTTTTTTTTAGGAAAAGTGGCCATTTAAAAATTGGGTGTTGTTGGAGAATTTTCTTTTCATAGTTTCTGTTTACATTTGAAAGCAATCCTCTTTGAGCCTTGAAAAGGATGTAATTATTTGCTTTTACAATTAAAGCCATAAAAGCAGCTAGCTATTGTTGCAAGTTCCCTGAAAACATGCTATCGCTTTTGACTGTGATATTATTAATCAGATAATTATTATCACTGGATTAAAATAAAAATGCCCAAGTAAACACAAATGCCTTCTCTTTAAAGAATTCTTCTGAACACTTCTGAGTTTACATGGCATGTGTGCTGTTGAGCACTTGTTCTGGCTGTGCTGCACCTCTGTGCACATCTGCGGGACTCACGCACAACCTGCAGCTCTGAAAGCATGCAAGCCCCTGAAAACTTGGTGCTTTGTAACTACTCCATCACATGTCACCATGAGGTATTTGTCTGTCAGCAATAGCGAACAAAGTGATTAGCTGATACAGCTACTCACTGGATGGGTCACTGGCAAACAGACAGGTTCAAAAATTTAAGACATTTGTTCCAGCTCCTCCCAAATGTCTTGCCTGCTTTGTTCAGCTATCAGCTCAGTTGGCTTGTGCAGGCAAAATAACACATTGGCCCTTAAAACAAACCGTTTAAAAATAGCCAGTCGTACCATGGTGGGCACAAATAGTGAGTTTTGTTTGTCTCAAGAGGAACTATTTTGGCTTTCCTAGGGCTGTTTGATGCCTCTGGTAAAGTGCAAAGGAAAGGCAGCCCCGCCTTCCATGCCGAGCACTGCGTGTGTCCACACTTGCACCAGTGCTACCTGATAACTACATTAAGTTTCATAACTTTGGCATTAGTTTTGTGTCCTGCTTTCACAGTTGTAAGAAAACCCACATCAGCCCATGAAGCTGGTTTTAAGAGACGGGTAGAGCTTTTCTGTCTCTAGAAGCACGACTGGCTGAATTGACACGGAAATGGGGAGTTTGTTTTCATGAAGTTGCATTTCAGACTTGTCCCTCCCATCTCCTTTACTTAAACATGATGTGTGTGAACTATAATCAAAGGATAGTTTGGTGGTTTAAAACAAAAAATTAGTAGTAATCTCCTAGCCCTGTAGATAAGAAGTGTAAATGAATGTTATGATTTCAAGGTATAACAAGCCATAAAAACTACTGTACCAAAGACAGTAAAAAATAAGATCAGTAAGACCAAAGATCTGTGCTGGAGCTGATGGCTTAAGAAATGGACAGCCCACTCTTATTACAGCACAAGGAAGAAGCTTATCTGCTTTTCTTAATTAAAGCTGAATTTGGCACTGAGGAGGGTTAAAAGTTGCTTTCCATTTAACGCTTCATTTTTTTTTTTTTTTTTTGAGAATTACCCTAATGATATGTTACATCAAAGTTTCATAAGGGCCTGGTTTCTTGAATTGCCTCCCCTGCACTTGATGCATGTGACTTTCCCTTGAAGTGGTAATGGATGGTGATGAAAGCTAAGGGATGGGTGCAAGGTGATCTTGCTGGCCAAAAAAAGTTGCATAGATGGAAGAAGCTAAAAAGCAGTTTCCATGAAATATGAAAGAGACAAGTGTGACTGAAAGTCAGGAGATATATTTAGATAGAACAGGATCACATCCTGTGTCCAGTTTCCATGGTGTTAAAGTCTGAGCTAAATCCTCATATCATAAAAATAAAAGTAGACAGAAATGTACTGTTTTAAATTTTGTTTGTGAAGACCTCGTCAACAGACAAAGCAGAAGTATTATTCTTTTGTAGGATTCAGCACACAAAAGATACTACTCTGTTGACCACAAAAGCAAATGTTGAGAGATACAAGCCGAAGAACATTTTGTACATGTGTAAGGACTTTACGTAACTTACATTGTGCTAAAGCACCCGAGGGAAGGCCCACGTTCTCCTGACAGTAAGGGTTTGACTTCAGCCGGAGGGACGAAAGCTATCCAGATCCCGAAATCAAAATGTTCTGTGTTGGCTGTCTGAAAGACATGCAGCATCCCACTGAGAGACATGGCAGAGGAAATATCTACCTGTCCTCTATTCATCCCTCCAGCCCTCAATTTAACGCCTTTTTTGGTCTTTTTTTACAAATCTTAGCAAAATTCAGTAGCTGTATTTCAATGCACCTATCTTTACCCACAGGAAAAAGAAAAGAGGAGCAGGAGGGGGAAAGAACTAGGAAACCTATGAATGCTCTGTCCCATTTTTTAAAAAAAAATAAATTGATGAGCAGAAGATTTATCTGAGGACACATTGCTGCTTACTTCCATGTGTTTGAGCACGGTTGAAGGCAAAGCTGGCCTTGTTTTGATGAAGCTTGAGTATGTTCCAGTGCAGTATTTTAGCAGTCCTGTCCTCAAGACCACTGAGACTCCTTGAAGTTACATGTCAATGGATGCCAGGAATGCTACAATAACAAGCTATGGCTCTGCACTCAGTCTAATCACTGCTGAAATCAAAGGAAGCTGGACTATTTCCTGCCGGAAAGTGCTTGAGATGCAGCAGAATTGAAGTCTGCATGCAGAACTATTTGCTGGGGTTTTACTGTTTCCCATCCTGAATACTGAAATTGAGGAAGATAAGAAATTCAGCCACTTGCCAGAGGCTGAACAGAAAAATACAGACTGTGAGGGGGAAGGGGTGGGCCTGGTGACTCCTGAGATATATTCATCAATTGGCAGCTTGCTCTGTCCTACCAGCATGCATTGCAAGGAAAATTAAGTACCTAAATGAGATGATTTTGAAAGGACTTTTTTTAGCATCTCCTTCAGCTGTATTTTGGTAGAGAAAAATACAGGACGTTAGCCAAAACTGTGATCATGTAATGGCCAAATGTTATTTAAGCATCACTACTAATAAGAGCGGGATTGGGCCCTGTGTTTGTGTCCTGTGCTCTTCTCCCTGCTCTGTAATACTCAATGCTGGATCAGATGTTACTTCTCACTGTTCAGAAAACAGGAAAGGCTCTAAAACTCATTGAATGAATTGTTAATTAGGAAGGGGTAGAGGAGAGAGCCTGCCTTGTGTTTAACTATCTTGCTGAATTCTTGCAAGGAAGAATCTAGCCTCGCGTATATTTAATTTTTTACTGCCAAGTTAAACCTCTGCACAAAAAAAAAAAATCTTACAATGGAAATGCTGACAGGTCCTTAACTATAGTAGCAGTAGCAGTCTCTGCCATAATAAAGATGTTGCATGTTATCAATAATCCTCTTTTTGCCTGCATTCCTGTCTTTCTAAAGAGAAAGGGCTTACTGACTGGGCAAATCTATTTATAAATTTTGTCTTGGCACAAGAGGAACATATCGACAATGCAGTGGAGATCTGGGGAGGCAGCTGGTCTGACTGCACGCAAGCAGCAAGCTGAGTGTCAAAGCAGGGCACTTAAATTTTCTCTCATTCCTGTAAAAGAGGGAGTGGGAGGAATTAGGAAGGGAAAGAAAATCTTCCCTTTGAACAAGGTAGGGTCAGAGGCATTACAAAAGATCGAGTAAACTGTCACATTTGGCTCACTGAAGAGCTTTGAAGGGCTTTCACATATTGCTCATCATTGGACAGAGTCATCTGAGCTGGGAACTAGGGTGTGCGTGTATCTACACCATACAGAGGCACATGTACCATGAAAGCCCAAGCTGATAAGGAGAGCTCTTCCTGGGGTTTGGTGATACTTTGCTTTGAATGAAACAGTGGAGGGGTAAAGCTGGAAGCAAAAGAGATAAGATCTCAGGGAGGACACTCACTTTTTTCCCCCTCCGTGTAATTTTAAAAGTATGTTTTCCTTTTGAATATGCTGTGGAGGATTTCACTTCTGATTGCTTCTAAGCAAAGTCTTACAGAGAAGATGATCCATTTATTTCATCAACATCACAAACTGTCAAAAAAAGGTTGAAGCCCTGTCATTTACCATCTTTTCACATTCGCAATATTCCAGTAGAA
>NW_008623321.1:0-8030 GCF_000691845.1 Merops nubicus | reverse complement strand
AGTGTGTGGACTCTTTCACTTCAAATGGTAAGAAACAGATGACAGTGCTCCTTAATGTTCCTGTACAGCTGTAGCTGAGCAGCATCCAATAATTGCAGTATTTCACCAGGTCCTTGGCTCATTTCTAACCACCTAGATATTTGTTAAGTGACCATGTCCTTGTGATTTTTTTCTTTCTCCTTCCTACAGTTACTTTTCACAATTCTTTGCATTCATAGCACATGTACCAACACTGAGCAGCTGTGGGTTCTGAATTGAAATCTTAATTCTGTCTACAGACTTTCATTGCAGTTCTTCACAGCCTTTTCGGTAGGTAGTCTCCTTCTGGAAACACTGAGAAATTGATAAGAGAAACATTTCACTCTTTTTGATGGCACTGATGAAATGATGTGGTAATGGAGCCTGTGTAAAACAAAAGAAGGGTGCACTGTCATGGTGTATAGTCTGAGCAGTCCAGCTCTGGTAAAGATAAGATGGATGTTTGGGTGGAGGTGAGGATGTGTGCTCTTAGCTTTTTTTCTCTTTTTCTGGTGGCTTTGTTGCTTCACAAATCCCACACGTGCTTCACAACAAAGTACTTTAAGTATAACTATACCTTGGGCAGGATTTTTGTTTTTTTAAAGAGCCCACTGTTGTCCTAGCAATGTTTGATTTCAGGCCAGGGATGAATGGTTTTGAAAATTCCACTCTGAATGTATATGGCTGTCCTCTATTACATGGATGTCGAATTTTCCTCCTCTTATACCCAAAGTCTGAAGTTTACTCAAAGCAGAACAGCAAGGCTCACATCACTCTCGTCAAAATAGCTTACAACGTGCAACCACTAAGTAGGTCACATATCTGAATGGGATGCTGTATAAGTAGCATGTTTGCCACAGGAGACTTATGAGCGAGTCCCCTATGGTGCATACATAATAGTCTGTCGTTCTGATTCAATTCCCACAGATGTTTAAACTAGACCTCGGTTTAAATGGAGATGGATCAAGGGGTATGCATCATGTATGAACTATGGATGTGTCTTTTTCCACAAGAGCTTACTGAAGCGACTGGGGATGTCACAAAAGGCCAAAACTGATTGTATAAGTTCACTTTCAATCTTCACAAGCCATTTGAATGATCCGGACATATTCCTCCAGAAAATGCAGGGTATGCAGGGGAGGAGAATAATGCATGTGGCAGCGTTAGCTCAGGACATCGATGAACTGTTCAAACCTTGCAGGTGACCTGACCCTGACCCTTTTAGCAACTGAGGAGACTCGAGTGTTTCTTTTACATTTCTCTCTTCGTTCTCAGCTGGCTTTGGCAGTGTGGCTCAAAATTACGGGGAAGCTGATAAAGGCAAAATTCCCAATTAAAACAAAGAAATACTGTAAAACTTGCTGGAGAGGCTGTAATTTGGGTAACTGTCTGCTGACTTTTTGCTAATGGACCACATTACACCCAACAGCCCCAGGAGGAGTCACAATCCAGGGCCAGGAGTTGTTAAGCTTCTAATCCAGTGCTGTGTGTTTTGGGAGCACTAGAGAAAATCTCCCTCCATCTGCAGTGAAATTCCTTCTAGGGGAGAGCATGACACATGTTGAAGTTTAAACTCTGACATGGGTTATGGGAAAGATAACCTTTGACTGGAAGGACCCCAGAAAGTGCTCTCCACAGGAGTCACCCGGCTGAAATCCCAGCGTCGCGTTTGTTTCCCTCTGAGTTTTGAAGACTGTGACTATAATTAGGAGGTGCCTTTGATGGATTCCACCAACACCTCTTCTCCCAGAGGACAGAAGTCAGGCTTGTGTGGCTAGCAGGAGATCACTTGTGAAAGCCAAGACTTCAACTGTATTGCACTGGAAAATCATAAAGAAGGGGACAGCATCATCATTAATTTAAAACTATTTACAGTGCTGATTACATGACATAGAGAACGGATTCAGCAGTAAGAAAAGACTGTTCTGCAGGGACAAGTTAGTTCTACAGTTCTCATTACAGGAATTGCCTTGCTCTGGAGAGCTTTTATTCAACAGTAAAGCAGAACATTTTCAAGTGATTTTAAAAAACCAAACACCAGAAAAAGGAGCCCTCTTTGCCCTTTGTATAATTGCATATGTTCAAAGTCTGGTTGGTCAATGTAGGGCGGAAGGGTTGAGGACTAAACAGAAATGACCAGAATGTCTGGTTGTACAATCTCTGCAACTATCTTTTTTTTTTTTTTTTAATGGACAGGAGATGCATCAGGATTTATTCCTGTGACTATCCAGGGTTATTTTATATCAACCAACATAAAAAGGAAGAAAAACGATGTGCCTTATTAGATACTCTGTATGTACCTTCTGCCTGGGTCCTCACTCCTCACCTTCTTGTAGCTCTCCCTACTAGCAGAAGAGGTTTTATACAGGTCTAGCTTTTGCCCTTGGTCTTTGCACAAAATTTCAGTGCTGAAAAATACACTGAAACCATCTCTTCTGGTTAAGGTGTAAAATTAATTGTGATTTTTCTTTCCCTTGCCTAGACTAAGATACTTCACTTCAAGGAGCACTCTTTAAATTATTGTACAGGAATCCTGCGTGCCATCACCACAAATACTGTGTATTTGGTATGTTACAGAGCAGGGACAGGTGACCAGAACCTTCATTAGATGGCAGATTTCCACGTGAAAATGAACATTAGCAATTTCAGCCTCAAAACAACTTCTGAAATCAGTTAAAAGTCACTGAGAGCAATGAAATATTAATCACTGGCAGTTTTAAGAATGTAAGAGCATTTCCCAAAGGCCATCTTGTGGTGCTACAGCCTTGCCATATGCACAGTTTCCTACCTCTTGCATCCCTCCTCATTAGGTTAGCATTGGGATAAAAGAGCAGAATGGGTCAGGAGTTCCTGTTCCAAGTAATTAGAGAGTTGCTTCTTTTATCTAAGTGTACCTTGTTAAAGTATATCAGTGTCAGCCAGGTTAATTGGAACTTTAATACATAATTGATGCTAATTTATGGCCCTTTTTGTTCAGGATGCTCATGTGGACCCCAAAGTCAGGATACAGTTTTCTTGTTATTAATTATATACTGAAAACCAATATCCTATTGGGAGAAAATCCACAACTTATTACAGTTGCATAGCTTTTCTACCCCTAAAACCCTTCATTCACTAGTGGTTCATGGTTTGGTGTGGTGTTTTTTTTTTTTTTTCTTTTTTTTTTTTTAAAAAAAGCTCCCACTTGGCCTCGGCATAAAATAAATGTAAATGTTTATTTCTGCTTTCACCACTGAACTTGTTCAGCTCAGTGGAAATTTTCCTTAACTGTCCTACTGTGAGAAAGGTAGGATTCCAATTCTGTAGCTGACACTTGTTGCCACAAAATTGCTCATGAATTTAAAGGGTGAAGTGGTGAAGTCAGGGCTGCGCACTGGTTTTCCAGGCAGATAATATTGAGAATGAAACACCTACAGAAGGCAGATGAGGGTTGAGTACTCTGCACCTTTGAGGCACCTTGTTTGCCCTGTCTGAGGTTTGGGCTGCCCTGGCGGGTAGCAGCTTTCCCTGAACAGCAGTATTTAGTATAGTTGGAGAACTGAGGTTCTCGTGGTGACATTCCACCTGAGGTACCCAGGAGGCTGAAACTTATTCCTTCTTCCCATGGTGAGCAGGAAGGGCAGCAGAGATGTGGGTGGGTCTGCAGTTCCCATGTAAGACAGAGAGCTGCTTAAGAAATTCACAGGAGGTATAGGATGGCAGGTTCTTTCGTTTTCCTTATGGTCTGAACATCTTGGATTCAGTGTCTATGGGCTTTCAGTGCTTGTACAGGCAAAATGTAAGGAATACTTTTCCCTTCTGTCAGTTCAGCTGAGATTTTAGTCAGATTTTCTCTTAAAAGGGTTCTGCTAGCACCTAAGTATAGCAGAGTTTGCACATATAATATGGTGTTACCAGATGTCCCTGCTTAGATGTATCCAAAAATGCCATTTCTGGAGTTAATGACAGTCCTACAAGTACACTGGAAGTCCACCTGCTCCTGGATATTGCCAGATATTTGAACTGGTTTGATCTGATATGTGTACAACTGGTTCCTGCTTTAATGGGCTCCTCCGTTCATTTTGCTCTCTGGAAACTAGATGTGGCATAACGTGATAACATGCCTGTAGTGGGTTATGCTGGAACATGACACAACATGTGTCAAGTTTCTTTTCAACCTTTCTGAGATCAGGTATCAGTCAAAATGAGGTCATTTTAATTATCAATGATTAATTAATCAGATGATTGTTGGACAGACGAATCCAAAGATTATATAGCCCTCTTGATTGGTGTCTGTAACATGGAAGAAAAATGAAGATTTTTAAGTTGAATCAATGGAGAGATTGGCGCTCAAAATTTCAGCTACTCAGATGACATTTGTAGAGCATTTCAGAAGGCTGAAAAGTGATGAGGTGAAGCAGTATTTCTCAGTAAACCTCATGAACAGTGGCAAATAATTAAGGACCACTCTGCATTTTAGAAATTGCTTCTTGAATGAAATATATTCCTACCCTGTTTTGGTTTCTAGATGTCCAAACTGAACAATTTTTATTCATGCTGCTATTTAGGGATTTAAGTTCTGTGCAAAGCTGGTCTGCACCAGCAGTACATGCCCAGTTATCGCACGTGGATTATCCTGCTGCTGCTGCTGCCTCTTTTGGCTTGGGAAAAGACTTTCCCTAATTTTCCTGTTTTTCCTGTAGGAACGAGTGATGCTGATGAAATTGAGTGCTGCACTGATCACAGAAGGTAAGGTGCAGATATTGGAATGGGGCAGCAGAAAAATCCTTTTGGTCAGATCTGCTGTATTTAATGATGTCTTGTGTGTTCTTCAGTTCAGCACACACCAGGGCCGTGAGGGCACTAATGGTCCTTGCTGGCCGGTGACCTCCTTTCAGCCCAACAGCATGTGTGCAACGCAAGCGCTCATGCACCAAATATTTTACACAACCTAAAATGTGGCCAAACTTTGATTTAAGATCAGTGCCTTTGATAGGACAGCCTTTTGGAAACCAGTTTAACCAGTGGGGAGCTAAGGAGATGTTAACTCTTTGCTTTCTTCAGTATTTCAGCCGATGCAGCATTTGCTTTTGGACCATGTGAAGTGATAACTTTAAAGGAAGGTCCACCATGGCCCCAGGTGTGGTGTAGGTCATGATGATAGGGTGTGTGAGAAGAGCCTGTAGGGTCAGTCCATGGCTTCCATCAGAAACAAAGGAATACAGAGGTGTCAGTGAGCTCCAGCTTCTGTAAAGTGATGAGGAGTTTGGGCCTTTCGGTAACAAAACTGCACTTGTGAGTGCCCACTCAACAGAAATTGTGTTGGCAGCTATGGCAAAGAGGAAAGAGGATTTGGCAAGTTGATTAGGCTCATGGTTGCCTGGATGGCCTGATGTGTTAAACACATCAATCTCTTTGTGACAATGACCACTTGAACTATCTTTTTTGCACTTGGTGCTTTTTGGGTACCAAGCTATACAAGGTAGATCTCTTCAAAAAGTTTACGGATCTCTAGATAAGACAGCAACTCAAGGGGTTCTGATAACTGACATGATGTTGCATTGTATTTTCCTATATAGTGCTTCAAATGTGGCACAAACTGGGTGCTCTGAGAAAATTAAAAGTGTAGCTCAGTATTCAGGGGGGTTATTTAAGGAATAATATACCTATGTACAAGCATACTTTCCAAGGAGGGTGAGATTGAGACAAATACCATTCAAAATCAAAGCAATCTCAAGGTTATAAGGATTGCATTAAAATCTCCCTTGGCTTTTTTTTTTTTCATCATTCTTTCCTGTCCAAGGATTTCATGAGAGAGGACTGAGTGGAATCGATTAACCTCACAGAAACTCCAGCAAGACTTAATATTCTCAAAGGAAGGTCACTAGGTTCCAGTTTGTGCCAGCACTCACTGTCCTGAGGTATTGAAGGCTGGGGAGCTGGAAGTGAACCTTGGTCTCCAGCAAAGGAACTAGAGAAATCTGCCAAGCAATTTGAATAGAAATTGATGTGGCAGTAATTTTCTTTTTTTTTGGAAGTTGCTCCTGTTTTCAGGACCGTGCTCACCTCAGAAAGGAGGCTGGGGAATAATGCCTCACACGGCTGACTGTTACTGCTTTGGTGCCACAAAATAAACAGAATGGGGAAGGCAGAGAGTGCATTAGGGCAGGGGAAATAAAGAAGCATTTCTAACCTCTCGCAGCAATAGGCAGCAGGGCACATAATGAGCTCTGCTGCACTAGTGAGAACTAAAAGAGTTTTATCTCTCCCCACCTCCCTCCCGATGCCACATCTACCCGTGCCCCGTGGAGAGCAGTTAGCCAGGGTTAGCAGCAGATAACCCTGTCTTATTAAGTGCAGGGTCTAATTTTAGGAGTTTTTATTGGATTTGATTGGAGGACTTTATTCTCCCTAACAGGTGGCTGAGAAACCTGCAGGCCACCAGCTTGAGTTCGCTGGGTTTTTTTCAAAGTTGGTCCAGACACTGTGCCTTATCTTCATTGTAGCTGTAGCATGGCTCAGGTGAGGACCCAGTGCTGGAGTAAATAACCCTTAAGGAAAACAAAGCCCTTGTTTTCCTGTAAATGTCTGCAGTAATTCAAACAAGTGAATCATGAGTTTTCTGGCATACCCACAGCTTTGCATCTATACAGGAGCAGGCTTGGCAGGGTAGACAGGCTGGTGCTGGGAATTTCCTTCCTCTCAGACATTTCTCAGCTCTTGCTGAGACTACCTGCTCGTCCCTACCGCTTTCTGCGCTGAGCTTTTTCTGCTTTGTACTGCTTTGCATTAAATGAACAATGATGATGAGAATACTACTGACTGATGAATCGAAGACAAAGAATGTGCAAAAAGCACCTCAAGGTTGCCTGTTTCTAACCAGCACCCCCAAAGAAGCCCAAGGATTTTATTTTTTTTTTAGGAAGAGAATGTAGCAAACAAGAGATTTCACTTATTAATAAACAGTTGGCTCCAGCAGTGACTGAACAAAACTGGCTAATCAGAGCTCCCTCAGGAGGGCCAGCAGAACTGGGAAGGGCACCACTGCTCATATAAGGAGAATAGCTCCTTCTGTAGCTCCATCACCCAGCTAGAGACACTTAAACAAAATGAGAAATACTCTCCCACCTGGTCCCCAGCCCTGGGAACAGCCCTTCCCAGTTATTACTCTGCCTATAGAGCTCCTTTCTGGCTGTTATATGCATTTTGATTTTTTTTTTTAGTTCAGGGACACAAATTATGAGGCTGTGCTTGTCACACATAGTGGATGCTGCTCCCTGGGGTTTTCAGCTGCTTGGTTTTTAAATCACAGTGCTGTTGAAGATCAATTAGGCTGGGGTTTTTCTTTTTGGGGGGGGTCTGGGGTTTTTTTTGGTGTTACTTTCCTGGTCACAAGAGTCCAGTGGATGTTTCTGCTTCAACTGTTCTGCTTACCTGATGCAATGTGTTTGTGCTAATGGGCACTGATTGCACTGATGATGCTACAGGCATCTGAAACTGCCTTGTGCTTTAATGTGGCAGGGTCATGTGCACATTGGCAGACACTGACTTTGTACCTCTAAACTATCCCTGTGTTGCACATCACCCCTGCAAATCTGTTCATGTGAAGGCAGTAGAGATGGGCTTTATTTCGGACTCACACGTTTCTCTTGTAAGCATCGCTGTATGTGTTGTACAGCAGTGTTTTTAAAAGCTTGGCCTTCCAAGAGATGAGTGGGATGGGATTTTTTTGAGTCTACATAGACAAGCTTAGGCTGTAACTACTTTCTAACACCTACACATTTGGCTCTAAAACAAAATGTATCTTGAAGACATTCCTAGGAAATACCTAGTGAAATGCTGTGTGAGCCTCGTGCGTCCTCAAGGTGTGCCAAGTTCCCAAAAGAGTTTGGAGCTGCTGTGCTGCCGGGCCAGAGCTGAGGAGCAGATTTACATTTCACAAATGTCCCTCTAAATGCATCATTAATTTTCTGCGGCTGGTTGCCTGCAGAGGACAGAAAGCGGGTTTGGTGGCGTTGGCGGCGCTGGAGCAG
>NW_008623320.1:0-646 GCF_000691845.1 Merops nubicus | reverse complement strand
TCACAGATGATGCTCTGTTGGGGTCAGGGATGATGCCTTGGTAGGATCACAGATGATGCTCTGTTGGGGTCACAGATGATGCCTTGGTGGGGTCAGGGATGATGCTCTGGTGCCACCACGGCAGCTCCACCCACCTGCCCGTGTCCCAGTGCCCAGAGCTGGGGCTGTGGCCGGGTGGGTGTTGCTGTGGGGCACTCGGGGCCGGGTGAGGGACGTGCCCTTGAACCTGTGGTGGGTGATGAGAAACTCTGTGGGCAGGAGGTGACCCTGCTCTGGCAACGGCGGGAGCTGGCAGCAGGCACAGGGGTGCACACGTGCTGGGGTGCAGGCGGGGCACACGTGTGCCAGGGGGTGCCACCTGCACACTCGTGTGCTGCAGGGCACCGTGCACGCACACCCACGTGCCAGAGGGTGCACAGACATGTCCCAGGATGCAGCACACACGTGCCAAGGGATGCCCAGCAGGCACAAACGTTTGCCATGGGACACGGGCTCGTCCTCTGTGGGACAGCAATTCCCAGGGGGACACCGGTGAGCCCAACATCCCAGGACACTCTGCCACCACCACCAGCTTGGAGACACCAGTCCCAGCATCGTCCTGAGGGATGGGGGCTTCTGGGGTGAGGGGATGGGGGTCCCTGTGCCC
>NW_008623319.1:0-45262 GCF_000691845.1 Merops nubicus | reverse complement strand
ACCGGGGGCGGGAAACTGGCGGTCTCCGTGCGCCGCTCCCGTCCCGGAGCACCCCGAGCTCCCCGTGTATACATTTGGGAATTTATTAGTTTCTACGCATTCCTCCCCCAACCCCCCGGTTTATTTTTCCCCCTTTTAACGTGCTGTTTTTGTTCTGACGGAGGACAGGCTTGCACAGCGGCACAAGAACAATTCACTTCAAAGCTCCGGGCCTCACGAGCTGCCCGGTACGCGCGCGTTTGGAGGGAGACGTTCGCGGGTCTCGCTCGAAGTTGTTTGTTTCTCAGGCCGCCGTATTGTGGTTCCCTGAGCTAGCACAGGACAAGGTCCTTCCGCGGAGCTTCCTACATCGTCTCTTTTAGTACACCTCTTTCAAGTCGCCAAAATACCGTGCAAAATAATTATACTATGCAAAATAAGTGTTTTACAGTCTGCTCTCTCTAGTCGCTCCCTTCAGCTCTTCTTGTCTAGAACTTTTAATAGAACAGGCTAACAGAAAGCTACTCTTCTAGAAAAATTACCTGCATTAAGGCAAAGATACTTTTTTTTTCTGATGGAGTCTTATTTGCAGTGCTTGTTTATCAAGAAAATATGACCTGGCTTTCATGCGGCTTAATTTTTTCGTTGAAACACACTTACAGTTGAGCGGCCCCATTTAGGTATGCAATTTTTTAAGGGTTTCTTTTGAACTACCAAAGAATCATATTTGACATTTATACGCAGAATGATACCAGTACTTTTATGGAATGTTATTTCTGTTTCTAGTGATAGGTAAATGACAGCCTTTTAGTCTTTGAAAGAAAATATTTTCTCTCATCGGTTTTCTCAAGATTCTGCCTCAGCTGTTGTAAATCTGTTACGCCTTAGAGGACTGCTTTGAGTGAACCTGCTTTAGCAGGGGGGTTGGAAGACATGATCTCCAGGGGTCCCTTCCAACACCTACTATTCTTTGACTATATAGCAAATATTTCTTTTGTCACTTCAAGGTGATCATACCTGAGAAATTAAATTTGCTTGTCCTTAATGACTTAAAAGCTACTAGCTTTTTAAAAAAAGAGCATTATCTGTGTAGTACATCTTAGCCTCTTTGTGTAAGTGTATGTGCTATACAGCTTGAGAAAGCCATGTTAAACATAGCCTAACATAACTGTGTTTTCATGGCTTTTTTATGTCACGCATTGAAGTCTTGACCTTCTAAGCTGTATGTCTGTCAAGATATTCATCTGAATCACTGCAGAAAATGAAACACAGCAATGTGTAGTCAAATAATAAATTATTGTTTTGGTAATAGACTGCAGTTTAGATGTAAAAGTAAACATTTTAAACAGTTTTGAGAAACATACTTAAAAATGATTGCATACTTTACATAAACTGCTCTCATTATTCTAGTGAAATGATGTTTCATTTCTAGTATCCTGTCTGAAGAAGTCTTACATTAAATACCTAAAGCAAATGCTTAAGCAAGTATAAAAAATTCTTTAGCTGGAAAGTTACACTGGTTTCATCCTATCTTCTTGCCTGTGTAGCATTTGATGCTCAAACACCAAAATACTTTTGCCACTAGCTGGCTTCTCAGAGGAGAAGAGCACAGTAATGAGTTTCCCGGGTAGTAGGTCCCGAAATTGGGCTGTAAATTTTTATTTTTTTTCCTCTAGAACAGCTCAAACTATGTACTGCCTCAGCTCAGCAGGCTGCTGGTGGCCCATGTTTCACTGGCCTGTGCTGTCCGGGCGCGGGGGATCGGTGGGTGTTGAGCAGCAGCAAGCTGCTGCCGGCGCCATGCCGCTCCCGGCGGCGCTTCGGCTGTGCGGGTGCCTGCCCGCCTCCAGCTCTGCCGCGCTGCCGTGGGGTCAGGCTGAGGAGTCCTCGCCGTGAGCTTGGTGGTGGGAACAGTCTCCCTGGCCACCATCTTCTCTGGACATTCCTTAAAACGTTGTGTGTTTGTGTATTTTTGCAGCCTTATGTGTTTGCTTTAATAAAACGTGTGGGGTTTGCTTTAAAATAAAACTATAAATATACTGCTTTTGAACTGGGTTGTTTCTCTTACAGTGTAATTTGCCTTCGTTTAGAGTGTAGGATGTGGATCTTTGTTGTTGCATGTAGGTTTTGGTCTTAAGAGTTTTGGGTTAAAACATGCTCAGCATTGGTGTGGTAACTTTGAGAAACACTGCTGTTAAATTCTGAGGAGTCTTTAGCACATGGGAAGCTGTTTTCCAGAGCATAGGGCTCAGCTGAATTTGGATGCGTTTCCACACAGAAAGCAAACAGCATGTTCCTGGTAATCAGAGCAAATCTTCCAGTTTCGAGTGTTGTAACGGACAGAATGCAGATAGGAGGAATATCTAATTTGTCTCAGTGCTTTTGTAGTCCAAGTCCTTCATTACTCTTTTCTTGCCTGCATTTTGACTTTTTTAACCTCATCCTTGATCATCCCCGTGACTGGCACTTCCCACACTGTTTTGTAACTCTTGCTGCTTCTGACATGTATGTACATACCATAGCATCCCAGACCAACCTTTGTTTGCCTTTCCTTGCCACTGGCTTTTTTCCTGTATTGTCACAGCTTTTGCAAATTTGTGCAGCTCAACAGCATGTTTTCTGCTCTTTATGCTTTAATATCTGGGCAGTTTGGGTTTTTTATCTCTTTCTGTGCAGCAAAGAAGTAGGTGCATCTGGTAAAGAGACCATCAGTTGGGTGCCCTACTCCTGTGCCTTGTGCCACAGAAGATCCCAAAAGATGGAAGGAAAGTTTTTACATAGCATAGCATATGGAATCCTAAACTGGGTCATGACCCTAACAGATCCTTTTCTGGAATCTCAGCATTCGGCTCTGGAATGGAAGTTCCTGTGAGGAGGTGTAGGTGCATATTGTTCTGAGGACAGAGTGAGGAACCTGAGAGAGATGCCTGCCCTAACCCTTGACACAGGAACACCACATTTCTGGGGGAGGAGGGGAAGGAACCCTACAACCCATCAGTGGTTTTTATGGGGTTCTGCCTGTACCCAAAGTCCATAACTTTATCTGCTCGTAGTTGTGTTTACTTGAGGGAGTATGGTTTTGGTCCTCTTGCTCTGTGCTCTGCACACCAGAATTGTTCATCAGTTCCGCAGAACCGGAGTTGGACTAAATTAGTGAATGCTTCCAGTGACTTAGTCTGCTAAATTTTTCTGTTACACTGCTTTTTTAATTGTGTGGTGGGATTGTGCTTTGCTCCACCAAGACAAGACTTGTTAAATAAATGCAAGTCTTCAATTTTGAAGGGTATTTACAGTTTCAGCAAGTTCTGGCATATTCAGCAGATTATACCTGTTAACTGTGGTGCTTCCCTCAGTCTGTATTTTATTTTCTGCTGAGTGTTTTCGTATGTGTATACTTCTTGAGGAGAAACTTGTGTTACCTGCTTAATGATTTTGGACTTAGTTTCTGATGAGATACTTACCTAGAACTGGAAAATGGGTGTGTAATTGCAATTGAGTTGATGTTGCCCATCCTTTAAGTATATTCATATGGAGCTAACATGGTATTACACAGTTTCTTAGAATATATTTAGATGTACTGTTTTTCAATTTACATTTGTAATCATATTTTTTTTTTACAGTTCAGGGTAAAGGTTGGAAATTCAGTAGGCTGTCCGCTCAGTTTCTGAAATACAAGCGTGGGCTGAAATATTGCTGTTAACTCTCATGGCTAATACTGATACATCTGTAATGTAGTTAGCAGATTGCTAATTAACTCATAACTACACAAATCAAGCCACTCAAAATTCCCTGTTTTGTTGGCAGCATCAGTGGATTTGAAGGGGCACAGGCAGGATGAATTGTTTTGATGCTTTAACTTAGACGCTTTTGTGATTTCTTGATAAAGAGTTAGAAGTTTGTCTGACACAAAAGTAAAACTTTGATAGAAACAGTCTCAATTTCTTTCCAGTTTTTAGTATTCACCTCAAGTATTCACCAAACGTCTCTTGTTTCATTTAAAACGATCACTGATCTAAACAGAGTTAAGGATTAAGCAGCCTCCTGAACTGCTTCACAAGTTGTCGTCTTTTGTTTGTTTTACTGCAGATAGGTATTACTGCTCATTTCTAGAGATAATTTGAATGCAATTCTGACACGCATCATTTGGATACCTTCTTTATATAAGCAATATTTTGTGTATGTATGCTTGATGGTAAAAAAAACCAAACCCCATAACCCAGTAGTTTTAAAAGAACAGGCTCATTGGTTAAGTGCTTTAAAGCCTGTTTTCTCACTTGGTGATTTCTAGGGGAATATCCACTAGGAATCAAACGCAGTGTTTTATCTCACTAATGTGTGCTGAAAAATTATTAAAAGTTGTTTTTTTTGTTTGAGCCTTGATAGTCCAAGTTTGGCTGAGAGAGGTGTGTCTTAACTTTTAGCAAGGAATACCATCGGAGTTGAGAGAAATTTGGTGACTTGTTTTGGTAGGTGAGTTACATTGTTTCTGTCACAGTAGCCATTCTGAATGATGCATAGGAGTTGTCAGTGATATTTGAATTTGATGGTTTGGTACAGACAATGTGGCCCTTTCTCATGCAAAACCTCTGCAGCAGTTTACTGAGAATAACAGTCTTGTTAGTGCATTGATCATTGACCTGGTGCACTAGTATGCTTTTTTTGTACTTTAATAAAGTTTTACAAATCCTGGTCTCTGTATCTCTGCAAACTATGTGTACCTCTGTGTTGTATGGTTCTCGATTGCTTGTTATCTAACAGGCAGGATTTTTGGAATCGGATCTCAGAAGAGTCCCAGTTCTGTTTCCAAGGCGGCTCAGGAAACCGTGCTGGTCATTGGAGCAGTTACTCGGAGTCAGTGCTTTGGTAATAGCGCTGCCCAAGGCAGACGTGGTCGTTAAGCTAAGCATTAGGTGGTGAGGTGCTTGTCCCAGAGCTGCAGCATGAGTTTAATGAGCTTTCTCTCTGCAGTGCTGACAGTTAATATACTGGTGGAACTCCTCTGACTTCCGCTGACTAACCAGTAATTTATTCTCTAATATGCTCAAGAAACATGTAAAATTAGCAGTTATATTTTTTCCACATGTGTAGAACTTGTTGGTGGGTGGCTTTTAGATCTACCTGTGTTTTTTTAAGTTCCATACATTTGAAAATAATAGGATCCTTACAGTCCTAGGGCATGAAGCTGCCCACATACACATAATCTTGTAACAGTAATTAAATTTGTCAACAGTCTTTATTTGCACTAGTTAATTATATTTTTATCAAAAGCAAGCATTGATCTTGGATGATACTTCTAATATTCATAATTTGTATGTGGGATTCATAATGTAAGCTGAATGCATGGTGATGACTTTGGGGGGGAAAAATATTGCTGAACATAATTATGTGAGGCTAAATGTGGTTCTTACTGCTTGCACTGAAGTCAAAGGAGTTGTGCTTGGTTATGGGAGTGAAAAATTTGATCTTGCATTTTTATGTTTTTCTGAAGAGAGGCCAAACTGTGGCATTGAATTAGTCTTGAAATGCATTATAATCAGGAGGTATCTCTGGTGCAGCAGGAAGGTTAAAATACTGCAAAAAGAGTACAAAGGAGCCTTGAGTTTGCCTGCAAACTTCTGCTTGGGGCAACAGGAGTCTCTGCAAGTTAGCTGCACTGCCAGTCTGAGTATATACATCATGCTTATGCTGATGACAGTGCTGTCAGTCTTGGTTAAGTTCTTCTTCAGGGCAAGGGTTGGAGCCTGTGCTCAGACTTCCCACCACTTCTTTGTTATCTAGAAAATAATTGTGTAATCTACTATTAAATTGCATATTTTACCCCTCTCTTTGAATCCAACTATTGTTACCAGATTTTTCAGTAGAGGTTTTTCTTCTATATTTCAGCCTTGTTTCCATTTTATACAGTGGGTGATTAATGTGGTGGAAATTGCTATTTAATTATGTTTTGCTTGCCTTTACAAGATCCTAGAAAAAATACACTAAAAGAGGTTAAGATTGTAGAAGAAAGTAGGCAGAAATTTAGAAATTCCTAACATTAAGTAATTTGTTTATTCACTAAAAGTCACTCTGACCAATTACAGCAGGAAATCTACGTTCCTGTGCAATGGTAAAATACTGCAAAAGCTAAGGGCTGTTGATGAGGAAAGAAAACTGTCTCATCTATTGAAGCATTTGCTCATAGCATCCACAGTATCTGGATTTCAGTTCTGACCCTGCTACAGATTTCTAGTGTAATACTGGAAAAGATTATAATACAGGTAGATATGGGAACAGAACTAAGATTTTTAGAGAGCCTTTGTTCTGCTGTGGTTTTATTTCCTAGCTTACAGATGTCAAATTTAATTAGTAAGCTCTATACTTGGATTCACTAAAAAATTTGCCTGGACTAATAATTTTTTTTGGTCTGTCATGTTTTGCACTGAGACCCAGAAGACTGTAATCCATATTAATTATCAGTTGAAATGTATTTAACCAGAATGTTCATTATGGGTACCAATTTTGTTTTTTCATAAATGTGTGTTAATCAGACTAGTTTTGGGTAATTACTGATATTTGAAATCATATCTGTTGTTAAGGATCGAAGTGCAGCCAGTATTTAATTGGGAAAAAAATTGATACTGTGTTGACATACTTGAACTGATTTTTGGGATCCAGCTTTGTCAAACATGGGAATGCAGTGTCCCAAACTCAGTGAAAGTTTCAGTATTGTGGTGTTATGTGTCATTTGCCATTTTAGGGTTTTTGATTGGTTCTTATTTGTTGTATTTACAAGTGTTATAAAATTACAATGTTTTTGTATATTATTTAGAAGTGTATTAAAAATAAAAGTGATATTTCTTTTCAAATAAAGTAAGTGGACATTATTTCATATTTCTCAGTGCTGTCTGCATGAGGGTGGACAATCACAACGTTGTTGAATGTCTGGAGCTTTTTTCCTGTCTGTCTTTCCCAGTTCTTTCTTCAGGAGCATTCTAGATTGCATTTTGTAACTGTAAGTTTTCTTCCATGACTGCTTTTACAAACTTTATTCCATTTCCTGTTAATCATTCTCCAAGTATCATCCTTTTCTCTCTAAGGAGTTTCTGCTGCTACTGCTGTAGGTTTTTTCCTCTGTCCAGCAATACAGTGGTTTAGTCATTCCCTAAATGGCAAATTCCGGCTATCTTCCAGCTGTTACTTGCCACATTCTCCACTACATGGAGTTTTCTTACACTGTCCTATCAGCTGCCAGAGTTACGCATTGCCCCAGACTTGCTTTCTGCTCCTTGGCAGCATGCCCTCTACCTGCTTCTGCTTTGCTTTACAGCTCCCTAAATCTCACCTGCTGTCCTGCTGTTTCTCAGTTGTTTCTCAGTCATTTCTCCTTGTTTTCAGCAGACTCGCGTTTCTAGTTGCTGTATGGTTTACATAAAGACTTCTCTTTTAACATGGCATCTTTTCTCCAGGACAAGTATCAGCATCCATAAGATTCTATTTGTTTGCATATTAGTGGTGGGGAAAAATACAGGAGATGCTTTCTAGATAGGCAATTTGGTGAAGTCTTAACAAAAAATCCTTTATTTTTAACCAAACTCCTGCCTGCCTCCCCTTCCCCCTGGGGCCCATCCCTCTGGTTTCTGAGTGTTGAGAATCTAAAGCATACTTGAGCTCGCATTTTTTTCTGTTCAGAGATTTTGGGGGGGGTGGTTTGGTTTTCTTTTGGTAAACTACACCTGTGTACTCTGCTAGGTGGCATATTTTTATCTGAGAGTGTTATACTGGGGGTTTACACGGATGGTGCAGCTTTGGTCAAAAAGCATAATAAAGTCAGCAGCATGCATCACTGACTCGCATTTGCTTTGCAACTAACAGTGCAAGGCTTGTTTCAGCATAACTTCTTGCAACTGGCTGTTGCTTCCTTCTATCAGACACTTTTCAGTTCAGAGATTTTTTTAATCTAATAATTTTCTCTCTTGGGTTGTGTGGGTTTTTTTTTTTTTTTTTTTGCTGGGAAGTATTTTAACCATCTTAATGGTAAAATTTTCTCTGTGTGAATACCATAGGAGTATTTCTGTGACTAATCATTCCAGGAATGGAGTATGAATTGCTGTCCCTGTGAAAGTCTTCCCAAATATCATAATTAATATGCCTTTGAAAATTGCAACTTGTGTATGATCTGTGAAGATTTGCAAGAGTTCACAAAGTCAAGTGTGAAGTTTTCACTTCAGTGAGTACCTCATGACTAAGCCTGTACTTGTATCTTTTCTTAGGACAGCTCTTGAGATTAAACAGATCAATCTCTTTGAGCAGCTATGTAGGCTGCACCCCAGGGTTGTTGTATTTTCCTAAAACTGTATGCTTTCAGCTGCTTTTTAACCACCAGGTGCAATATTTGAAATGGGTAAAGGAAATCCTTTCCCTCTCAGGTTCTCACTGACAAAATTCCTGGCATACAAGAGGTTTAAAGAAAAGCTTAGTGATGCAAATGCACAGGAATAAAAACAGTGGGGTGGATCAGGGAAAGAAACTCATGAGATTTGGATTGAAAGATGCAAGATAAATTTGTTGGAAACTGTGGAGAAGGCAGCATATAAGCCAGTTAGTAGAAGAGGAGGGGAAGAGAGTTGAGCTTGATAAAACCAGACTGGTTTCAAAAAAACGTGGCAAATGAATAAAAATGTGATAGGAGACCAGATTTTCAGTTTAGATGATGTACCAATAGCATGGTGGTACTGTTTTAAATGTATACAGTATCAAAATTATTAGGTATCATAGAACAAATGGAGTTGGAAGGGGCTTCTGGAAGTTATCTAGTCCAGCTCTGATCAAAACAGATCTGAGTAGACCAGGTTGGATGAGACTGTGTCAAGTTGAGCCTTGAACATCTAGAAGGATGGAGAGCCCAAAACCTTTCCTGGCAATTGTTTCTGTATTTGACCACTCTTCTGGGGGGGTGAAGAAAAAAAGTAACACTGTAGCAGCAATATCTTTGTGATAGCCTGACCTGTTTCTCTGGAACACAGGTCAACATTTGGTTTTCTTTCTCCATCCTCTTCCTTGGGGCTTATAGCCTCTGACTGGTTAGCTTGTCTTCTCTACTGGGGAAGAAGAGCAGAAGCTGAAAGTGAGCAGCACATCCACTTTTGGCCAAGGTGACTCCACCCTGGACAGCAGAGTAATGGCAAAGCTGCTGCATCAGCAAAGAGTGAGTGAAGGCTGGGGGTTTGCTGTTTGGGAGGCTCCCAGTGCTACAGCCTCCATTACAGGGGATGTACTTCAAAGGTGGGTCTGAACATGAACTGTCTTCAGAGAAAAACAGGAAGGTGGTAGACAATGGTGTGATGGTCATGTGGAGCAGCAGTAAGAGAAGACATGGAGAGTAGTTGCAGAAGGAGTTCATGTGGACATGAGAGTATTTTAAATTATTTCAAGAAGGATGGAGTTACACTTGGGAAGAGAGACATGTTGGGAATTTGGTACCATGATAGAACTGTCTGAAGATGGAAACTGGTTCTTCAAGAACGGATGAAGCTAGGGATAAGAAGCTGGTGGAAGGGCAGAGAATTGGGAAGAGGGTATATTGGAAGGGGTAGTTCTAAAGGAGTTGGAACTGGGAGAAAACAGCAGCATAGTCTGTGTAAGTTGCAGCGTGTGATCGTCCAGATCATCTGGAGTAGAAGGCGGCAGTGAACTTCGCTCTTCTGTGTGCAGCAGTTCACTGATTGTTGTTGTTGTTCAGTGTATGGTAACTATTAATCAGCCACACTACAACAGCAAACACGGTAAAATAGTTTAAGCAAACACTTCTGGTCCTTTGGCCTTTGAATTATCTTGCATTAGATTTTCTTCTTCCAAAATACTCATTGACCCTTTACACAACTGGCTCTGCTCTGACTCTTTCAGGACTTTGCAGTTGTCTGTATTGAATAGCTTCATCTCTGCTTCCCCAAAGCTGAGAGAAGAGGCATAAGCTTTGGAGGAAGGACATTATTCCCTTTTGAAGGCAGATGGTGTATTTAATATGCTGGGGGCTTTTTAAAAGATACTTTTTAGAGAGTACTATAAGTAGACCTGAGCTTAAAGGCCTTTGAGATGGAATCTTTGCTGCAGTTGTTTCAGAATATAGCTCTACTTAAACCCAGTAGCTGTGCAGCTTTACTTCTCCGATGTGTGAAAGGGCCTGGCTGCTTTGCAGCCTGCTTCCATGAGGTGAGGTGTTCTGAAAATTAAATGAATGGAAAACATTGACAATATGGAACACTGTTGGCACCTAAGAGTACAGAGAACCTCTGCACACCACCAGCATCTAATGCCATAATTACTTAGTTTAACTTGCTACAACCTGGCAGTACCTGTGGAGAAGCAGTCCTTGCAAACCGTTCTGGAATAAGACTTCTTTTGGTGCCACTTTGGTGCCTTTTTTTGTTGTGTTTTGTTGTGGGTTTGTTTTTTTTTTTTTTTTTTTTTTAACTGGATCAGTTTTCTGATGTCATTTGCTGCACAGCATGTGAACACTGAGGGTAGCTTGGTTAAGCTGATCCTGTAGGTACAGCATGTTGTCCTATTTTTGGTTCATGAGCAAAGTGCCTTCTAAGTAAGCGTTTTGTTTGTCCCTGTTTTGAGATGGAGGATAAATGAGTAATCGGGAATGAAGTTACTGGTCCAGAGTGACTGATGTGGAGATGACAGAGGAAGGAGTTGAACTCAGGATCTCATATGTCCTCGTACAATTCCTTGTTGCTTAGATTATGGTATCCAAAAACCTAGCTATTTCGTTTTCTTCAGGAACATCTAGTATACATGTAGTTAGTCTGGATGGCTTCTCTGCACTGCCTCTTTTTCTGTTGTACTCTATCTCATTAGAGACCTTACTTTCTACACAAGCTTCTTTTCAAGAAAAGGATGCTGGGAACAAGAATATCCCATCTTCCCTTGGATGCTGAAAAATCTGTCACACATCTTTTGAATTATATTTTGTTTTCTATCTTAATTATATCTTCTTTTTGATGCTCAGAGTTGTTCAGAGTTCAAATTCTCTATTACTAGCCTCTATTTTAATATCCTTAATGTTCCAGGTAGATACTATGTAGAATTTTAATCTCCTTAATGTTCCTGATGGACACTATGTAGAATCTTACTCTTGGAAGGCATATTTCTTATTGAATTTTGAACTGATCATTAGTAGTGGCTTTTTGTTACATGATTTTTCAATGTAGCATGTGAGAAAAATTGTGTGAACGTGTGCCTTGTGCATAGCACTCCGGTTAGAGCACTTCAGCCAGCAGGAGCAGTGGAGCTGCAGCCTCTCTTTCTCTGCTGACACTAAGAAACTTAGATAGCTGCCTGCCTCTCCAGGAAATGGAGTCTGCTTCAGAGTCGCTTGGATGTATTTGGAAAAATTGTACTCAGGTATAATTTTCAAGTACTAAATCAGTGCACCAAACCTTTTTAATGTTGCAGGCATGATGGAGTAAGAAAGTGGTCTAATTCTGCTTTCATTATTCTTCAGTTTTGATGTAAGCATGAGTTTCTCAGTGGTCTTTGAGACCAATGAGTTGCTCATTCAAGTGCAGATTTCTTCATTGCCGAGGTAGAAATAGTTCCATTATTTAGAAATGTAATCATAATTAAATTAAAAAGATTGTTCTTCTCAGCCTTGAGTTATAAACCAGTAGATCATAGAACTATACTAAGATTAAAAACTTTGATTGTTTATCTGTAACCTTTTTGTGAGATTATCTTACTTCTTATTGTGAGTAAAACTTGACTATCAAGAGATTGGGCTGGGGGAAAAATTGCTTTAATGCTGTGTAGCCTAGATTGGAATTCCATGTGGATTTTTTTTTTTTAAATTTCATCCACGTTTACGTGCATGTTGGATTAAATGGCTTGTAGAACTCACTGACCCTTTTTGGTTGTTTTTTGTTTTCTTTCTTTTTCTTGTGGTGAAAGCCAACATCTAAGTTAGTAGAATGCAATGTTATAAATTTCCTTTATAGCTTCTTAATCTACTAATACTGAAAATTCATAATAGCTTTTCAGGTTCAATAGTCTTCTTAGTCTCCCATCTTGAAACATGCCCAGGTGAAAACTCAGTAGCCAAAGGAATGGCTGTATCCAGTTCTGTGAGATACATGCAGAGCTGTGACTGTCACTAATCACTGTCCTGATGTATTTTAAATACATTTTATTGTGAGATTCTTTTATTATTTTAAAGGAGGGGGTTTTTATTTTTTTTTTTTTTAAATAGAAACCTCCCTGGAAAGTTCAGGGCAATAGTTGGATCATTCGGTCAGACTTAATAATGAAGTGTGTGTTTCCCAGTGTGTGATAGATTTTAAACCTCTTACTGACACCAGAGAGATGTTTAATTTCTATAGTTAAAGTCTTGCTGTTGTCATGGGTAACCTTGGGTGAACTGTCATCTCTATTTTAATTCTGGGGACAGAAAGATTTCATTACTTATACCATCATTAACACCATTATTCTTTATACTTTGGTTGAATAATTCATATTTAACTTAAATCTAAACGTGTTTGATGCACCTCAGTTTAGTAACTGTTACCTGAAGTTCTTAAGAGTTAATTGAGGTAATAACACATACCTATTTAAAATAACTTTACTCTGAAGAGTTTTCCAGGTAAGTCAAAGCACTGATTGCATCTTCTTTATGTGGAAGGTAACATAAGATATTTGTAGCATCCGTATAAAAACCCAACTAAACTTGGAATTTCTTTAAGTAGTTCTGGTTCTTAAATTTTCTATCTGTGTTTTTTGAATACTTTCTTTTAGGTAGACAATGTTATTAGCTCAGATAAATCGAGACTCTCAGGGAATGACTGAATTTTCTGGAGGAGGAATGGAGGCCCAGCATGTGACTCTGTGTCTAACAGAAGCTGTAGCTGTGCAAGGTGAACCTTTAGGTTAAAATATATCTATCTTATTGTGTCTTTTCTGTTTGAAATGCAGATAAAACTCATGTGGTGTATCCTAAATGAGCAAATCTAACAGACTATATTCTTAGTTAACTGGTATTAAGTTCACTAACTTCATTCTGAAAGGAAATGATGTCTTAATGTAAGGAGTGTAAATGTGCCAAAATAGGAAATAGAAAACCTGACTTTATTCTCATTATACTTTTACTGTTTTATACTCTGTACCTTCAGTTTATATCAAACTATGTATTAAACAAGTTTTAAAATAGATTTGTGATCGAGGATTGGTTTAAAATTTGTTTTCTGACTGCTTCATTATGTTTTTACATGATCAAGAATTTTTTTGTAAATCTGCAGTTTCAATAGGTTTTTTTGTACTTTTATCAGTACAAGTACACATTGTTATTTATTTCACTGTTGATACTCATTACCTAATTAATAAAACCTCAGCTTTGTAGTTATTCAGTGACATTGTAACCTTTTTAGTTACAGAAAGTCACATTCTAGCTGTCATGTTTACAGAGCAAAATCTTGAACATATGATCCTACTATATTTTCAAGTTTCAAAAATCAGAAAGCAAGTAAGAACTATCTCCTTTTATTGTTTCTGAAGTTGTTATGCTTTAAGTGGATGTAATCATTTGTGGAGGTGTTTAAGTTGTGATTTTTAGGGTTGGGTGCTGGTAATAGTTAATATGAACATTTTTCCTTGCTAGATGGTGACAACTTAGAAAACATGGAAGGTGTAAGTTTGCAAGCAGTTACCCTTGCTGATGGTTCTACTGCCTATATACAGCACAATTCTAAAGGTAGGTAAATGGCAGGGGTTGATTTTTAACCCTGTCTTTGGATTGTAAAGTCACGCAAAATTTGTACAATCTTTATGAAGTTCCATCTCCAGCTGGGTATTACAGGTATTACAACAACAATATAAATATTTATTTCTGCTACTGATAAGATGCAGATATCAAATACAGAACATAAGCCCAACAAAGGTGAGATGATCTTTACATTTCAAACCCAAATTTCAACATTCTGCCTACTAGATGGGATATGAGACCTTTTCTATTTTTTTTTTATCCCAGAATTTTAAAACCTCTGTGATGTTATACTGTGCTTACTCTTTATCATCAGGAAATAACGTTTGGTATTTTGTTGATACTTTAATCCAGAAAGTATCTACTGTGGGTTTAAACTGTGATGAGTCATACTGAGTATTTTTTTAAGAATTCTAATTGTGTGTTTCAGGTGGTAAATTAATGGATGGCCAAGTGATTCAATTAGAAGATGGTTCTGCTGCTTATGTTCAGCATGTACCCATGACTAAAAGCAGTAAGTGTAATAATACAAGAAATAGATAATAAAATAATGTATTACTGATAAATATTGATGTTAAGTAATTAAAGGTCATTATAATAGCTTGTTTTTTTATTTTAATGGAAACAGTTGTGAGGAGATTCTAGGTATTGAGTGTTTAATCTTTACATCTAATGGATTTTTCAAACTATTGTTGAAGCATCATAATCCTTTTTCTGAGCAGGGGACAGCTTGCGTCTAGAAGATGGACAAGCAGTTCAGCTGGAAGATGGAACGACAGCATTTATTCATCACACTTCAAAAGGTAATTTTTTAAAGTGTGATTTATTACATTAGAGTTCAACAGAACTTCAGCAGTATAAAATATTGCTATTTTAGGCTATGACATCATGTAGTGTGATTCCCAGCACAGGTTACTTGCTGCTTTTACTTTGTGACACCTGGAAATTGTTGAAATGAGACTGGTTAAGTTCCTTATTTGGACCTCATGTAACAGTTATGCTTGGTTTGATTCTGTTTATATTTCACTTTTTTTAGCCCAGAATCACATTAAAGTAAATATGTGTCACGTTAGTAGAGTGTGTAAGCCCTTACACAGGTTTCAGCAGTAATTGCATGTGAAAACGAGGAGCAGGTAAGAATCAATTAATCGATCAGTTGATCCCTCTTGAGTTAAAGAACGTAGAGATTAACTTAAATTTTAAATCATGCTATTGATGATTTTGCAATTAGGTAGTAGGGCAGAAAATGTGACAGCTGACAGTCCAGGATGCAAATGTTTATTTTAAATGATAACTTAGATTTCTGCAGAAGTTGATTACATGAGTCTTGGAAATTGTATTGCTTCTCTTCAAATTGTGATCAGTAGATACTTTAAGTCTGTTAAAAGCAGTGTCACAAGAATTGCATTCTACAATAAGCAATACTAAACGGAGGGAATGTAATGAAGAATTTCTTCCTTAAAAGTCATCCTATATTTTATGTGTGTTTTGCATCTTTGCATGATTCTGTTAAAATTATTTGATTTATGAATTGTAAAATCTGAACTATTGACATCAATACATATGTTACACTATTTTCATTTTATTATTAGTGGATACAAAATGGAAAGCATGTTTGTCTTGCTGGTTTCCTTTGTAAATAAAGCTAGACCAATAGAACATGGATTTTGCACTTTTGTAGGTGTGCAGAAAAAAACCTGTGGGAGGTGCTGTCTTAAAGAAACATCTTCACTGCTATTCATAGCAATATTTAAAGTCTTCAGTTTCTCATATAGCAGTAGTTATATTTCTCATATATTTCATACATATGTATGACTTTAGGAGATGTTTCCTAAACAGCAGTAGTTACTCCTGTAACACACAGACCTTGCTATTCCTTATACTTCTTAATGCTTTGTAACATTGTTTCTCAGACAGTTATGACCAGAGTGCATTACAAGCAGTCCAGCTGGAGGATGGAACGACTGCCTACATTCACCACACAGTGCAGATGCCACAGTCAGACACCATTTTAGCCATTCAAGCTGATGGCACAGTGGCAGGCCTTCACACAGGAGATGCTGCCATTGACCCCGATACCATCACTGCTTTGGAGCAGTATGCAGCCAAGGTATACTGGAAGACATTTTCTCTATCCATAACATTTTAGTGTAGCATCACAAGGTATTTGGCAGAAAAAGCCAACTGTGTACTAAGAATTAAAGTTCAAATTACGAGAGTGTAGAAGAGAGAACAGCAAACTGTCACGACAGTTTTTTTGCTATCATGAGCAGCTCCAGTGTGTAGTGTTTCATAAAAAGAATAAAAGATTGAACATTGAAATGATATGGAGTCAGACTGATTTGGAAAGCAGTTTAGAGAAATAATACTTTTCTCTAAAATGTAACATTGGAAAGGAGCCTCTTGAGAGGACACTGTTTGGAAAGAAGGATAAAGTTAAATTATTCTTGTTTAGGCACTACTGTTTTTTTTTAATTTTGTTTTGTTTTTTCTTGGATTGGGAAGAGTAGGGCCTGGTGTATCGTACAAGGACAGCACATAGTATTAGGAGTAAAATAGATAATTTAGACAGTTACTAAGTTGAGAAAAAAATTTCTTTGATCCATACTTTTGAGAGTAAAATGTGATATGATGCTCAAAATTCATGTTGCCCACTTTACTGGACTTCTGTAAAGCATGATGCAAGTGTAAAAAGATAAAAGCAAATATGTAAATAAAAAAATTAAATAGAATCATAGAATAAAAATGTACCCAGGGCTTTTAGGTAGGAATGTGTGACTTCTAGTTCATGAAGTTCCTAAGACACAAATTGCTGGGAGACTGGGAGGGCATTTCTGGGAATGTATCACTATATGCTTGGCCTGTTCCTTTAGTCTTCTCTATAGTCTTCTGCTGCTTGGTGGAAACAAAATGGTGCACTAGACTGACCTTTAGTCTGATTCAGTATAGGTGTTCTTAATTGAATGCAGACTAAATCTTTCTTTAGAATCTAAGACAGTCTTATAGGAGGAACTCAAAGATCTTCCTGTGGGGTCCTTCCAGAATTTTGGCAGTACTGCAAAAAACAGAGGTTTAAAATGGGGTGTCTTCCTTTTCTTGTTAACTTTGACAGTTTTCTCTTCAAAACTTAAAAAGGTGAATAAAATTTTAAAGGCAGGTTTGGAGAATGGTGGTTCTCTGTTCCCCTCTCCTATATAACAGGTATAAATAGCAAAGATCAGTAGGCTCTCCAAGATCAGTGTAGAACCTCTGTAAGAGAGTTTCAGAAAGAGCTCCAAGAAGACTACAGAGAAGCTTACTGGTAACAGTGGAGCACAGATTTTTTCATTGTCCTTTGCATCTCCTTTATATAGTACTACTTTACCACATCTTGCAGAGCACATGCAAAGACTTAACTACAGACCTCTTAGTTTTGGGCTAAGTCAATGCCACCTTCCTCCCAAAGCAACCAAAAATACATCACTGCTCTCAGTGGACATAAAGTCAGAAGATCTGTGGTGGCATTGTGAAGAGGTTACAACACACACTTTTCTTCCATAAGCTGTTTTTCTGTGACTTCGCAGCAGCTGGCAAAGTACCGTTCCTAGGATTTGTGTATGCACGCAGGTTCTGTTTGGATCATTTGTTTCCAATGGAATTGATGAACTTCTAACTTCATGTCAGCAGTTCTTTTCTCAGCCAACAACACAAAGTTCAAGATGAAGTGATTTAACTCCTTTCTGTGCAGGTTCTCTCCACTCCCTGCGAAAATTTGGAAGAAGGTCCCCAAATGGCTATTGTTTCCTTAAAAAAAAAAAACAACACATCCTCTTTTCCCTTTGCTTGGGTACTTTCCTTTTCACTGTTTTAGCTCAAAGTTGCCAAAAGTATGTTGCTCACAATTACCTAACTTAGAAAGGTAGTATAGTCTGAAAACCTCTTACGGGACACGTTCATCTTCAATCTCCAGGCGAAATGTTCGTAGTTGATGCTTTGAGCAAGATCCTTTACACAGCTATTGATGTTCTCAGGAGCCTGGTATGACCTCCTTAATGAAAGGGCAGAAGCATACCAGATGAGTTAGGGTTTCTGCTAAACTATTTTAGAAAATAATAAAATCACTTGAGAGTAGATATAGCTGCATCAGTCTCAGCCTTGAGTGCAGTGAATGCACAGATGCACAGAGCCTTGTGTGAATGTCTGTGCTCAATACAGAGGCAATCAAGGAATGGGGAACTACATTAGGTATACTTCAGATTAGTTTTTTCTGCAGTGACGTGTAAGACACTTCTTTGAGTTGATGTATGTAAAGACTATGAGTTTTTTCAAATTGGGCAATCATATTTTTATCTAAATAAAAATTTCAAATTAACATCCACTTTAAAATATTTTCATAAGCTCCTTGAAAGCAGCAATACCTTCCTCCTCCTGTAAACTTTTTAAAAATAAACCTATGGATCAATACACAAGTGTTTGATTAGCTGTTGTAATTGTACTATTTTGAATTGAGATGTAACATGTTGTCTTGGGTATTTTGATGCTGAAGGAGTTGTGCTCTTTGGGACAAGTAAATTCTGCTTGACAGGGAGTGAGAGATACATTCCCTATTATAAAAGAAGTAAACATTTTCATTTTTTCCATCAGAATGCAGTAGTGTTAAATTTACTACTTTTTTTACTTTTTATTTTTTTTTAATACTTTTGTCTGTCAGTTTAACATACTTGGTTCTTAGTCTTTCCTACCTTATTTTAAGACAACTTTGAAATGCTCACTTTACCTAACCTATAATACAGGTGCTACAAGTAAGGTTTTCATGGAAGCTGACGTACTATAGGATGTTTCAAGAGGGAGCTAGAGAGCTATGAAATAACTGTAGCCCTCTGTTTTTCAGATGAATAAAAATAACCTGTAAATGTGTTTCCCATTTCAACTTCATTTTTCAGGTGTCTATTGATGGAAATGACAGTGTTAGTGGCACAGGAATGATAGGTGAAAATGAACAAGATAAAAAAATGCAGGTATGTAGCCCAATAAATAATTAAATATATGTCTTCTGTCTTGTCAGCACAGCAATGTGCATGATGGATAGTACTGTGTAGCCATGAACTAGGGTCTGCTCCTACTCTTCAGGAATTTCAGATCTCAGACCTATACAAATAGGTCATATTTCTCACATTGTCCAAGATCATTTCACTGGATTTTTAAAAGGTCTTCTAATACTTACTGTTTTCTGAGGTTTTTCTGTTAAAAGATAAACAGAAATTTTGCTGGATTTCTAAGATTTTTCAAGCTGACATGAATTTTTCATCAGTAAAGGTGTAAGTATTTCAGAAGTTCTTTTTCGGTGAAAGAACGGACTCTTTATAGTCCTTAGAGCAGAAGGAATGCTGACTCAGTGAATTCTTTTCTTCTCAAGAGAGACAATTCCAGACAAATGCCTGGAACTGTTCTCTCTTGGGCGTCTTATTTTGATTCCACTTGCCCTTTTAGAGTCCCTGACTTTTATTGTGGATTTTGCAAGTAATCAGTAGGTAAGTGTTGCTCCCAGTGAATGCTTAAGCAGAAAAATACTTCCATTTCTTTTTCTCTATTCACGTTGTTAGTAAATAGAAATATAAAAACCTTTTCAATGTAAAAATATTCAAAGTTCAAAAGGCAATGGAAAATAGTGGTGCAATTCCTTAAGTCTCAATTTTTTTTTACCTGGGATCCATAAAATCATGTATTTTTCATGATAACATTTTTATTAAAGGAAAAGACAAAGCAAAATGTATTCTAGGCTTTGAAGAATTATGAACAACAAATAATAAAGTCCCTCACATGTTCTATAACAATCAAAAAAGGAAAAGTACTGTATTGAGAAAGGTCTGTTCAGATAAGCCCTGTTTTCCCTTTTTGTTCTGTTTAAGAGATAATATTTCTAACTAGACAAGGAAGAAAAATACCTTCCAATGTAAAATACAGTATTTGTGAAAGGAAGAATTACAGACTTGCCTCTGACAGTTACCTCAATCCTCTATTCTTAATTTCTTAAAAAGCTAGGACTCACAGTATTTAAAACTGCAGACAGTCCACTGTAGCCTGTGTGGCAGCACTGTGAAAAGAAAGAATGGCTAATGCAATCATTATTTATGGTACTGGAATATATTCCATAAAATGAAACCATGTAGAAGTTTTTCACAGTTGTAGGTTGGATTAGGGATACAATTCCCTAAAAAACAAAGTGTGAAATTCAAGGAAGAGTAAGACAAGGTCTTTTTTCATTTTATCTGGAAATAAGAGCCAATTAAACAAAATGACCTGTAACCATTATCCAGTTAAGTGTTGATTTCAGCCTCAGCCACAAAATAAAGTGAATCTGGAGGTTGTTTTATAAGTGTATGGGAACATATGTGCCATGTGGAAATGTGCCAATCTTATGGAGCATTATATATTGCAAATAAAATAAGAGCTAATATTTCAAAAGATATTGAGGCTTAGTCTCAAATTCTGACCCCTATAAGGTGACTTCAGTTGGCCAACTGAAGGGTCCTAAAACTATCAGTTATATATGAAAACCTTAATTATGTTTAAGTTAAAAGCAGGTATCTAGTTAAATAATGATATATTCTGAAATAATGTGTTATTTGGGATGTAATAGTCTCATATTTAGGAGTAGTGTTAAATGAGAGTATATTTATAAACTTTCTACGTCCACACAACACAAGAGCAGAACAGATGTCATGCTGCTTAGTACTCTTGAATGTGGTTAGGTTTTTCACCAAAATAAAAAGGCATAAAACCTCTTTGCAATTTCTGCATATGAAAACAAAGGAGTACTTGTACCCAAATGGATATCAGACACCATTTCCTTTCAAACCTGTCCCATCTGTTTAAAAAGCAGAATTGTATGACTGAAGTTTGTATGTGTACAATATAAAAAATGTTATCTGAGGTCTTTGTTACCGTTTTTGTTCTCCTGTGTTACCTGTCTGAACTCAAGATGCATTTGTGATTTTTTAAAATTAAGAGTTGTATTTTTCAACTTTTGTCTATTTAAAAGCATTTTGAAGTACACAATTCCTCTCAACAAGTTTCACGTTATTATAAAGGTGCTGTATTTGCTATGTTTTTCTAATTTTTGTGCCTCCTAATTTATGAATATTTATTTAGTGTATTATCTTCTAAGAACAGTAATTTTAATACAGTATCTGTCCTTGTTGAATGATAATACTAACTAAATCTGTAATAATCCTCAAATTAACAAATGCACTGTGAAGGAACACATCTGCAAACAGTTGTTCAAACAAACAAATGTGCATGATGTTCAACTGGTTTTTTTTTCCCTAAGTTTTCCATTTGCTGTTCCTCCCCCCTGCCTTATATAAATCTTGATACTGATAAAGTTATGTCTGGTTAATTCTTTACAGATATTAGCATATTGATTATAGAACTGTTTTAATATTCTTTAAAACTTTGGCATACTTCAGCTTTGTAGTGGATCTTAGCAATTATACATGTTTCTATGCCAAAACAATAAAGAAATACTAGCAAGTTTAGTGATAGAAAAAAAAATAATTGCTTAAGGGAATGTGTTCAACCAAGTGTATTCTTTATCCTTAATGTGTTAAAATTACCTCTGTGATTCATGATATCCTAAGTTAAACAATAGTATTAGTATTGCATTTCTTGATTCATGAGGTTATGTTTTTCTTCATTGTTCCAGAGAAGCTTTTCTGAAGTGCTGGAGTTGTACATTCAGTTGATTAAAAATTTCAATTTTGTGTTCAATTTTGCTTCTTTAGTCTTAAGAGCAGTCTGAAGGTACCAGGGAACACCCTCTCTAAAGAATCTAAAGAAAAGTTGTTCTCAGTCAAATTTATGATCTTTGTAAGTGAGGAATTAGAGGTCCCTGTGTGGTTGCAGGGCTACAGTCTAGCTGGCATGAGGGAGATGTGGTGGGATAGATCAGATGCCTGGAGTATTGTGATGGATGGGTACAGCCTATTCAATATGGCCAGGCGAGGAAGGAGAGGAGGGGAGGGGAGCTGCCCTTCATGTGAAAACTGCAGGACTGCTTTGAGGTGGGTGATAAGCCAGTCTAAAGCTGGTGGGTCAGAATTAGCTGTCACACCAGTATGGGTGGAATTGTGGTAGCTGTCTGCTACAGAGTTCCTGATCAGGAAGAGGATGAGACCAACTTCAGACAACAAGAAGACTCATGTTCACAGGCCCAGGCTCTCATGGGGGTTTAACCACCTGCATCTACTCGAAAAGCATCCCAACAGGGCACACGAAATCCAGGAGGTTTCTGGAGTTCAGGAGTGGCAACTGGCAACCTAAAGCAGATTATTGAGCAGCTGGCAAGGCGAGACACTGCTGGACATCATGCTTACCAAGAAGAATTAATTGGGAATGCAAAAGCTGGAGGCAGCCTTCAGGAGTCTCCATTTTATTATCTTAGAGATACTCAGAGCCTATCTGGATGCTGGCATGAGCAACATGCTACATCTGGCTCTGATTTGAGCAGAGGGTGTTGGACTAGATATCCAGAGATGCCTGCTCTCCTCATCCATTCTGTGAAATTCTGTTCTTTTGACAATCCAGAGCAGAATTGGATCCATAAGAAAAGAGAGGGGAGTTTAAAAGAAGAATGGACCTTTTAAAATACTCTTGATTACTTTGCATACAGTTCTATCAAATTGTTAACATTTGGTCTTCTTTCTCTTTCTTCAGTTGTATGAATGTTTCTTGCATATTAGCGCATGAAGAGACCTTTAAAAAGGGTTGAAGTTGCAGCACAAAGCCATTCTGTACATTTTCCTGTCGTGTTATGCCAGAAAGGAGAGTAGAACCAAGCTCAAATTGCTCTAATTGGTTTGATCAAAACACATGCATCGCAGACAAAGTACAAAATGCTTTCCTTCATTTTCAAAAAGTGCTCATTATAAGTGCATTTAATTATTGTCTGGCCTTTGCATGAACTTGGGTCTGAAGGTAGTCCGATTTATGATTAATCTCCCTTAGGAATGGATCCAGTGCCTTAGATGTAATCTAAGCCTCTTCCGTCTGTTAATTTGGTCATCTTGCCACTGAGTTTATATTTCAAATTATTTTGGTTTTGTTGTTATTAGGCTAATTAATGCATGCATTTAAATTTGCTGGCTACAAGTAAATGTTTTACAGTTTCTTGGTTTCATCAGAACTTAACACTTTTTAGTTATTTATTTTTAGTTTGTTTGTTGAAGACTAGGAAGTACATGGCATAGCACAGAAGCAAAACAAACCTGTCAGAACCAGTTCTGGCTTGATAGCGAAATAGCGCGTGGCTTTTCTGATCCATTGTGATGGTGGGATTTTAATGGTGTTAATTTTTTTCTTTTTTTCATTTAAGATTGTCTTGCAAGGACATGGGACAAGAGTGACTGCAAAACCTCAGCAGAGTGGAGAGAAGGCCTTCCGCTGTGATTACGAGGGCTGTGGGAAGCTGTACACGACGGCACACCACCTGAAGGTGACGTGGCGGGAAGCGAGCGCTGTTACTTTGCCCATGTCATTTTTTTGTTTGATGGTTTGCGTGGTTAAAAGTAACAGCAATTAACAGAGAGACAGATGCAATGGTACTGCTTTGTCAAATACGTATTGGATTGATTTTCCAATAATTGCCTGTCCAGGTGATCAGCTGATTTTGCATAGTATCATGGATAGTTGAAGATGTGGGATCATGTTAGGTTCCTATATTGCCAGCATGTAAGAGATCTCTTCTGATAGTTTCTAGCAGAGTGTCACAGAAATTCTGAAATCCACTGTTCACTTTATCTACTTTGTGTGTGCATGATAAGGCAAAAATTCCAGTTTCTGAAAGATTTTACCATTGTAGAAGTCTAACTCTTCAAAACAGTCCAACATTCAAAGTAAAAAGCTGGAACATCTGCTTTACAGGTAGCAGCTTCTTAATTGTCTTTCTTTTTTCAATTAAGTAAAGGAAATACTGAAATAGTAAAGGTGTAGAGCCGTTCACATTGAGGTGAAGTTGCAGTGCTGCCTTGTTTCCGACAAAACGCTGGAGTCGGTGACTCCATGAATCATGTTAAAATGGTGTCCTTGCTATAGAGGTTTCATGCACTGTAAGAGGATCATTAGAAGCGCACAGTGAAGTCAACAATCAGATATGAGTGGGCTGTGAGGCACGTTTGCATACTGTCTTTAATGTAGTTGCACGATGGAGATTTTGTGTGTTTGCAGAAACGTTTTTTTGCAAAACTGAAAGGATCAGGTTAGACCTTGGAAAGAGACATCTTTAGTTTTAGGGAAAACATTACCGTATTTCATTATTTTTTTTTATCACCGATTTAAAAAAGACTGTTGAATATGAATCTTTGGAAGAGAAATTAAATATGTTGTCTTTGAGAATGAACTCAAAGACATTCTGTGTGGAAGTAATCAGATACAACATTTAATTAAATCAGTGTCCTGGATGTTGTGACAGGTGCATGAAAGGTCACACACAGGAGACAGACCTTATCAGTGTGAACATCCAGGATGTGGCAAAGCCTTTGCAACAGGTAATCATTCGTAGACTAGTTCCTCCTGCTCGCTATTGTTTGTGTATAAAGTATGCTTTTAATACTGCCTTTTTTAAACTGTTATGTAAAGAACTTGCCTGGGAGAACTGAAGACAAAAAGGTCATTTCAACCGCATAGCATAAAGGACAGAGGATTTAACTCTTAGTTACTGAAGGAGGAATGAGGTGAAACACTTGAAACTCTCCCTTACTCTTCACCTGTTGTGCTACTGTCAGATTTTATGTTGAGGAAACAGGCCTTTCTTAACATGAAACTATTAGTGTAAGTTAAATAACATGATAATAAGAAGCTGAATCTGTTGGCTAGAGTTAAGTACCTGTTCTTGCATTGCAAATTTGAAAGGAACTTTGATGGAAGATGCTGCTTTAAGGGTTCTTTATTGAATTTGTATCAAAGAGTGACACTTCTCATGAAGTAAACTTCATATTTCACACAGACTACTCTGTTCATAAATGATGCTCTCCCTGAGATTAAGTTTGATTGTGCAAAATGCAGTTGTGAAAAATGAAATGTGGATGAAAGTGAAAGAGCAAAGCTTGTCTCAAATTTTTTTCCTTGAATGCAAATCAGTATGATGCTTAGAAAAGTTAGGCTCTGTTTTAAACAAAGTGTTTTTAAAGTAACTTCATATGCTCTAATACATGTAGCACCATTTCTTTGAACAGAAACAAACAAAAGGAATGCTGATAAGAAAGGGTCGCTCCCAAGTTTAATTGCATAGTGTTTGTAAAGGGCTTTCAAAACTACATAATGAAATATTCTCTTCCTTTGCAGCAGACTGATGTATGGCTATAAACAGCTGTTTGTCTGTTAATACCGTCCATATTTTTTATCAGAATTGTACCACTTGTAGTTCAGCAAACCTTGTCTTTGGTAAAGTTCATTTTAAGTACTAAATGCTCTCAGTTTAAATACTAAGAACTCTTTCAACTGGATCATGACATTGAGTTTATTTCATATGTTAGAATGCATTAATGCTCAGCTTGATAGACATGCTCTGTGTTTTTACAAACATCAAGAACAGGAATTTCAGCTGTTTTGGAGAGAACGTAGCAAAATGAAAGCAGGTGCCATCTTCTTACAGAACGTTACTTTGTCTTTTAGAAACACATATCACTTGTGCACACAAGTAAAAATCAAATTCATTTTCTAAAATGTCTATTTCAGGGTTCTTTAGTCATGATCTTTTCAGGGAAGTGCAGAAAGGAACACTTTGGTAAAATGTGCAAAATAATTTATAGAAGGCCTGATCCAAAGCTCACTTTGTATTGGTAGAGTTTTTGATGATGAGTTCCTAAAAGTAATCTTAAAGGGACTAAGTGTCCATGACCGCTATCAGTTGGCACCTATATATGTGTTGATGTTAATAATATGTTTTAAAATAATTAGTGTTTAGAGCCTGGATAGCAGTAAGCTTTTAATGGTACCGATTTTTTGTATGAGTGAATAATTAAATGCCATTTTGATGACAGTAGTGGTAACAGAAAAAAATGGGTGCACAGAGGACACAGCTTCCTCAGAAGGCAAAATAAATATTTGTCCACATTATATTTATTACTGTTTATCCTCTTGAAGGGAAGGAGAAGCATTATGGAAGTGTACTTTCTTCATAAATTAATTTCTGAACCATATCTAGAGTTCTGCTGCGCTGTGTGGTAGAACGAAGAGCTTTCAGAGAGTAAAAGAGCAAATGCTATTCATCAAGCTTTCTGATTGGAATGGCAAGCATAGCTTTTGATGGTGATGGTTTATGAGTAACCTAATTTTATATTTATACTATTATAACGTCCTTTCTGATTCTTAGGGTATGGGTTAAAAAGTCATGTTCGAACACACACTGGCGAAAAGCCTTATCGGTGCACAGAAGAAAACTGCACCAAATCATTCAAGACTTCAGGGGATCTGCAGAAACATATCCGGACCCACACAGGTACTATTATCACACTTTTTTTTTTTGTTAATTCACTTTTTTTTTTTTTTCTGCTTTGATCATTCTGTGAGTTTATATTTATGAAATCAGCCTGTGTATATTCTCTTTCTGAAGCCCATTGAGCTCAACAGCATTTCAGCATGGTAAGCATTTACTGCAAATCCAACATGCTTTTCTTGGAAAAAGTGCTTGAACATTCACACTGCTATTGCAGATGCACTAACTTTTAGCAATGCATTGCTTCCATTCCACTGAGTCACCTGGTGCCTTCACAGTTTCATTTGCAGCTTTCCTGAATAATATGGCTTGCCTTTTAGAAATACCATCAGTGTTCTTAACTTTTGGTGCTTTAAGATAACTTGCATGCCAGCTTCATGAAGGTTGATAATTCTGAGCTTGTTGTTGTCCTGATTTCTTTTCTCTTCTTTTAGTAGTAAAGTGAACAAAAACATCACACAAAATCAATGGTTGCTAAAACTTCCAAATGCATAAAAATATAATCTTACTTGCCTGCTAGAAGACCAGCAACTTTTTCCACTGAACATTCTGAATCTTAGAGAGTAAAAAAAGGGGAGGGAAAAAAAAAAGGAAAAAAAACCCAAACACACACAATAAATATACTTTTCTTAGATTAAAAGAACAATGTGGAGGGGGGCGAATAAAATCAGGCAATAAAAATTATAAAAACTCAAGATTACATTGGGATAATTCTGCTTTCTTGCACTTCCATATTCAAAACCAGTTTGTTGGGATTTGTGCTGTCTTGATGTTAATTTGTTAATAAGGGTGAAGTAAAATTATCACCTATTTTCAGTTCTAGAAGAGAACTGTTTGATATTATGTAGTACATCAAATACAGACTATGAACTGAAAGATTTCTGTAGTATGGACAACCTGATTAGCTGTAGACTGTTTACTTCTTTATGGCCACAGAAGTTGTATGGCCATTTAATCACTTTCATCTAATTTAGCAGTTGAGACAAAAGACTTGAGCCATTTGTATGTAACCATTTACCCATTTGACCAATATTAATAATACAGTCATAGACTCCCAGCAGTCTAGGGACTGGAGTTCAGGGCTGTCTCTTTTTTTTAGATTTATGAGTAGCTGCAGGAAGCCAAAGAATGAGAAGAAAATTGCACCAAGTCCTTTGAGCAGATGGACAGAGTAGTATATGCTCATACCTAATGCAAGCTACTGCAGTGCACCTGATGGAGGCAAGTGGGCTCTGCCCACTCTCTCCCATGGCTCTGAAACCTTTTCATTCCTTTGTCATGTAGAGAAGGGTTAGAGCTTTCCTCGTTTTCTGCCTGTTTTAGCCAAAAGTGATTTTTCCCTCTCTTTCAGTGGCAGTCCAGTCTTTCTGTTGCCTTTAAATGCTTGCCTCATGTTCCTCCATGTGTTCCCTAGACATACTCTTGTGGTATCAGAAAAACTGGTGTGGATGGTTCCTCATAGCTGCTGTGGGGTACATCTTGAAGGCTTCTGACTTGCTTTGCATCTCTAGTGCTAGAAATCTCAGTCACCTGGAAACTGGCTGCTTTTCTAAGAAATACATTCGAAAGGTAAAGGCTGGCTTGGCCAGCCGGTCAGATGACATTCTTGCAGGCATTCTTTAAGAGCAGTCTGGTTTGGTTTCTGTGCAGTCTGTTGTTGGGTGGGGTTGACTCTGCAACCCTGCTCCTTTCAGGCATGATTTGAGGTCCTGTGCCTGAAGCAAGGATTAGGGGAGCCATGGTAACACAACACTGAGGCAAGTAGCTTCATACACACAAACTGACTTGGCAGGAAGCTGAAAAACCTTCCCAAAACAGCAGCCCTGGGGAGTGAATCCTGCTTTCCTCTGCCAAGGAGCAAACTACTTTGGAGTTTCATGGTATTAATGTCTGTATCAGGACTTTGTTTTTTATTTCTGTCTCTTAAGTATGTAATCTGCCCTCCCTTTCTCTCAGATTCTTCTCTTTGCAAAGAAGTACAGTGCGTGGAATGTAGTATGAGATTACAACAGGACATGATGTCAGGTGGTTTGCATTTCTCCAGGGTTAACCCCCTTCACTCTACCTGTCTGTGTGCTTTGATAAATCTGAAGAGTGTTGGGGTACTGGGGTATTAGACAGGGGCTGGCCTTATCTAGTGTTCATGGTGAATGTTTTGGTGCAATGATGCAAGTTATAATGCTTAAATTTATATTACGCATATAGACATACTTTAAAATGAACCTGTATTTGTGATTGCTTCGGCTTTAAGGTTTGAAACTTGAGTTTCAGGACTGTCTCTTTGCCCTGCAAAAAGAAAAAAAGTTGGTTCTTCTCATGTAAGGTTAAGTGCTTTCTAGAATGAGTCGTAATAATACATTTGTATCTTGCTTCTATGCTAAATCATGAAGACTTTTTCATTTTATAAGTTACAGTTGACAAGTGTATAAATGGTATGATGCATTTAGATTATGTATGTATTAATTGGTAGGGGATGATAAATACATGTTAGAATAGGGACAATGAACAAGCTTATCCAAGCATCTGGGTCTGTTTTATACATCATAAAGTACTTCATCATTTAGCTTATGGATTGTATGATTTCCCTGAGTTTCGCCAGTTTTGGCTACCGTGGTGGTGTGTTTGTGGTATTTCTGACTTGAATGTCTCAAAGAGAGAATTAGGTAGCTTTAGTTTCCTACACTCAGTCTAAGTGTAACTTAGGATTTTTTGTTTTTTTTCATAACTTTTGCATGTGTACCTTTTTTTTTTTTTTCTCCAGGTGAAAGGCCCTTTAAGTGTCCCTTTGAAGGATGTGGCAGGTCATTCACAACATCTAATATCAGAAAGGTTCACATCAGGACGCATACAGGCGAAAGGCCTTATTACTGTACAGAGCCAGGATGTGGGAGAGCTTTTGCCAGTGCAACTAATTATAAGAATCATGTGAGAATACATACAGGTATATATGAGTGATGTTTTGTATTTTGAAGTGGAATCTGCTTGGGAGAGGCTGTGTCATTCTCCTTGTGAACACTGTTTTGGTGGATTGTAATTGAGTATAGTCATGTTTAGATGACCTGGCTTGGTACTTCTCTTTGGGGCTCATCTCCCTTTAGGTCAGCATAGTTAAGCAGTTTGGTGTCCCACCTTGCTGTCAAGGCAGAATAATTTTGGTTTGAATACAAAGTTCTTCAAAACAAATGCGAAACCTTGTCTTCAGTGGACATTGTGCTAAATCCTTAACAGAGTTCTGGGGCTTGATGCTGTTGTGAGCTGTTTCTTAAGTAACAGTAACACACAAGTCTGAGCTTTACTTTGGCTCACCATCGTGAGTCATCCTTTCATTCCAGCTGTATTTTCTTTGCTGTTGGAGTGGTGGACCAAACCTTCTTTCTATAGACAGAGGTAAAAATACTTCTCCAACTTGATTGGCAGGATTAATCAGAAATAATTGGCACAAATTCAAAAGCTGTAAAATGTAAAAGCCAGTGATAGCCATAACATCTTGGTAGCCTTTTATATTTTATAGAAATACAGACAGGTTTCAAAGAGAAATGTTTTTTATCTCAGATTATCTTTTCAGTTTATAATGTAATTTGGACATCTGTTTCATTGGCTTTTAAATGATTTTTTTTAATATTAAACCATAGTTGTTTAAACATGCATCCTATAGATTTCTTCAGAGCTTGAAGACTCAAAAGTAAGTAAAATTGTATTAGTGTATCAACATACCTGACCATTGAGTATGGGGCTTCCAGTAATAAAATAACAAAATTCTAAATAGGATGCCAAACTGACATTATAGCTTTCAGCCTGTATCCTGTAGTTGGGTTGGCAGTGAAGGCATGTCATTTGTTGCCAGTTTTCTCTGCACATCCTGGATAAAGTTCTCTTTATTGCTTTTGTTTTTCCATACAGGGGAGAAGCCCTATGTCTGTACAGTTCCTGGTTGTGATAAACGTTTTACAGAGTATTCCAGTTTATACAAACATCATGTTGTACATACTCATTCCAAGCCCTATAACTGTAATCACTGTGGGAAAACATACAAGCAGATTTCTACACTTGCTATGCACAAGCGAACAGCACACAATGACACAGAGCCCATTGAAGAAGAACAAGAGGCTTTTTTTGAGCCACCTCCAGGTTAGAGTTTCAGTCTGACTCTCTTGTGAAAAACTGGGCTGGATAATATTTTGTTGGGTTTTTTTATAACCAAGGAAAGGAAAGCGTAGATAAAAAACTGAAGTAGTTAATAAAGTTTATTTAACTTCTTTGTAGGACTTTTTAGTGTGGTAGGCAACTTGTAAACAGAAACTGAGAGAGCAATTGACCTGCTCATAAACTCATTTATAGCAATCCTGGGAATAAGAGGGAAAACTGAGTTGCAGTCCCAGCAAACCTGCTGTGAACATCAATGTGAAAAGGGATGTGTGAGAATTTTAAAAGTTGGTTTGTAACCTACTGGACTTTTGTTAAGGATTTTTGTAAGTGTGTTTATACCTGTGGTTGGTGAGAGTCTTCAGTGCAGGGGTAAAGGCACTGTCTTGAGAAGAGGAAAAGTCTCTTTGCAGCACCCTGATGCTGTGCTGCTTTTGCTGTGGTTAACAGCAGTTTCTGTAAACAGAACTAGAGGCAAAGGCAAAAATAAGGTCATGTGCTGCAGTAACTTCTTACAATATATTTTTCATGGTATCATGAATATTGAATCCTATGACTGTACAATATCAGCCTGAAGGAAGCGCTGTGACAGGACAAATGTCACTTGTCAAATTGTGATTTTTAGCTGAGACCAAAGATGCAAAACGCACAAACTGTTTTATTCGGAGAAGTTGCTTTACCATGTGCATGTGGGAAACTATGCTCAATGCACCTTAAGCACATTTGCTATAATCCAATTTCTTTTAAGGGAACGATAAGATTCATTTGCTGAGGTTAAACATTTATTTAGATAATGAACTTACTTAAATCTTCATACAAAGGAATCACTGTGTTTTTCTGTATGTTTGTTAATTAGTAACTCTTAAAAAGCTGCCAGTTGTGTTTGCATGGAGCCTCTTGTATGGAGAGGTTCACATTTAATGAATGAATTAAAAATGTTTGTCACCATTTTAATATTTGCATATAGGCTAAATATATATATTTTCTTCCTCTGTAGTATTTATACATGTTAAAATTAATTGCTAAAAGGATTACACCCTGTGTTCCCAAAACGACAGACTTTCTGAGTGGCATTTGATAGCTCTCCTTTTATTTTTCTCCTCTTTCCATTAAAATTTTTACATTTGAATGTTTAAAACTGTCAAACTAGGCAGGCATGTAATCCTTGTAATTTGCTTTCCTGGCAGCTTTTAGAGTATGTAAACTACCCTCTTCCTTCCTTTCTATCAAATAGGTCAAGGTGAAGATGTTCTCAAAGGCTCCCAGATAACTTATGTGACTGGTGTAGAGGGAGAAGATGTAATTTCTGCACAGGTTGCTACAGTTACTCAGTCAGGACTAGGTCAACAAGTAGCACTAATATCCCAGGATGGAACACAACATGTAAGTAACCACAGGGTTAAAGACCTGACAGAAGTATTTTGAGAATTGAGGCCTTTGTAGAGACTCAGTGTGCTTTCTAAAATCAGTTAGGGTTCTTTGTAAATATGCACATGGGTTTCATAAGGAAAGAAGCTTCTTTGAAGCTGAGTCAGGATATGTTCAGGGTTGGACTTCCTCTGGAGTCCTTAAATAAAACCACGAATTCTGACATCTGAAACTGTATTGATACAAAGCTGGATTTGTTTGCTGTCCTTGTTATCTTTGTCACCCTCAAAGTAGAAATAGACTATTTTAACAATTGTTATATATACAGCCTAGTTTCTGAGGTTTCTCAGAATTCTCTGATTATTCAATTAATATCTGATGTTGTCTTCACTGTTGTGTTGTCTGCACACACCTTTTTTGGAGGGCAAGGAGGGAAGGAAACGTTTCTAGTATAGGTGCCTGCTTTGCAAGCTCTTTGATAATGTGCAATTCTTACCATTTCTAGCATAAACAAGAGGATAAGGAATGCTTTTATACTACCTTCACCTGAAAATCCCTGTGGATATGTTTTTTTAATGAGTCCTGTGAATACATTTTTTAAGGATTTCATATGAAGCTTCTTTGGGAGGGGATTTCAACACAATTATTATGTTTAAGTTTGGCAATATATCAAAAACATATGCAGAAAAGTTTATATCTCAGCTGAAAGGTAGCTGAAATACCAGTAGCATATGAAAGATATCTTCTAAATTCAAATTGCAAATAAAATATTAAAGGGGGCTGTTATATTGCCAGCCCTTGACATTGCAGCAATGCTAAGGAACTGGCATTTTTATCCTTGATATGGAGTTCTTGCCTTTATTTAAATTATCCTTCATCTTGACTTTAGTTCTGGGATGTTTTATTACCTTGTAAATCAGACATCAAGTCATGTATCTGATTCCCTAATGCATTTATACTGGAGACATCAGTAATATATATATAATACATTTTTTATCAATTGCTTATTTGTAGTTTAAATTCTAAGTCTGTCTAGGCCTTTTTAGTATATCCATTAAGATAAAGGTATGTCAGGTGGTACTACCTTGAGTCACATTGTCTCTTATGTAAGACACATGCATAGTTATCTATCATGCTGTTATTTAGGATAAGATTTGATTAACATGGAGTTGTAAACTTTGGGGGCAAGCATGCATCTGGTTTTATTGTTACTGAGAGCCATAATTTAATTCCTGTAAACAGATAAGTGTATCTGAAAGGTCATGATCCCAGTCAGTAAAATGAGTGCAGTGAAGGCTCTTTGTCCAAGATGGGGACCTGGCCAAAAAGTGACAGTGATTCTGAAGGAATGTATGAGCCTGCTGGTCAGGAAGTGGAATAACAGCTACCAGATCTTTTGGCCAATAAGTTACTTGTGAATATGGCTTAAAATATTTTTTTTTCCTGCTGGGTATGAACAAGTTACCTTTTTGTTCTGGATTGATATGCATTTTGTTTCAAATTAAGAAACTGAACTAGCAGCAGTATTCCTACTGAACCAACTAGCAGGAATTTCTTTGATAAATGCTGTTACACTTCAAATGCATGTCATCCTTTTTTTTTTTTCCCAAAACATACTTAAAAATATACATTATATTGCCAAGAGCTAAGACTCAGGTATGACTTGAGCAGCAATCAAACTTTCTTTTTTTACTTCAGGAGTTATTTTGTCTTTCAGGTCAATATATCCCAGGCAGATATGCAGGCCATTGGCAATACTATCACTATGGTAACACAGGATGGCACCACCATCACAGTCCCTGCCCATGACGCCGTCATCTCTTCTGCAGGAACACATTCTGTAGCAATGGTTACTGCAGAAGGCACTGAAGGGCAGCAGGTAAGATGTTATCCTGCCTACATGTGTGATCTTACTTTATAAGATGACATAAAATAAGTACGGAAGACGTCACAGATCTATCATTCACACAGATTTATCTAAGTAAAGCAGTTTTCAACACCTGGCCATAGCATTCCCCTCATATAAGTATGATGTATTCTACGCTAATGCTGTATGTCAACATGTGGTAGAAGGTTTTATAAACAGTAGTTGGGCACAAAGAAAAAATTCTGAGGTACCAGTCGAGTAATTGTTTAGGTGTATGTAAAATAAGACTGAGAAATGCTAAGTGTTTTCCCTGAAGTCACATAGTAAATGAGTAGCAGAGCTAAAAATAGAAACCAGTATGAACTGTAACTTTATCGCTTAATATTGTAGGATTGTAATTTCTTTGGCAGAGAGAAAACATTTGTGTGAGTGTATATTATCTGTTTTGGTTTTAATATACAAATACAATAGCTAACTTTTTAAGTGGAAGTATAGTGATATAATTTTTAGTCTTTGTTAAAATGCATTCCACTGTCCTAAATCAGATGTTATAAGCACATTTATTGAACTTCTTTGCAGTTATGAGGATATTTATATTTTGAGTCCTAATAGATAACTTTGAGAATACAGTGATGGCAACCTTTCTTAAAAAAAAATGTTTTGCACAATAAAATTATGCTCATGAATAATCACAGCTTGAATTTAAGCTTGAAGATAACTGTTGTATGAGGTCAGTAATGGTAGCAGACCTGTCATCCAGTTGATTCTCTTCATTTGGACTTGAAGGTTGCTATTGTGGCTCAAGACTTAGCAGCATTTCATAGTGCATCTTCAGAAATGGGACATCAGCAACATGGGCACCACTTAGTGACTACAGAAACCAGACCTGTTACACTGTTGGCTACATCCAATGGAACACAAATTGCAGTACAGGTAAGATGGTATTAATGCTTTTTTGAGTGCTTCTTTCTTGTAGAACTAGAAGTTCCTTGTCATGTAACAACGTGATTCAAATAAGCTTTCCTGTCCAGTGGGAATGTAGCAAAGCTATTTGTGTATGCAAATTTACTGTGGAATTGGGACTTAACATTTTGTGGTTTTGATCCTGTTGTCTGGGTATCACCACAGACACAAATTTTGTTTTAGAGAACCTGGAAAATCACAGGAACCATACATCCTGAAGCAGTATACAGTTAGGGGGAGAATAATTTTCATGGTTGTGATACTCTATGAATTTCAAAGGGAGTCAAGTATATGCATTTGTCTGCAGTATGATTTGCATGACAGGCCTTAGCTCTGACAAGTACCAATATAAAAGAACACCCATGTGGCTATGTAGAGAGGAGATGCTCAAAAGAGTTTCTAAACAAATCAATATTAAACAATGTAAGTCAATATGTGTTCTTGGAGGGTTCTTGGAAATAGCTTCAAATAGAAAAAGAAATGCAGAAAATGCACTTACAAATTTAGTTTCCAGGGGGTAAAATGTACTTTGCATGTGGAAGCAACAGCAGCTTAGGTCTGGTTCCTTCAAACCTCATATTTGTGGAAACTAGTATTAGATCAAAACCTTTGAGCATTTTAGACTTGGGGTTAATGCTGCAGCCTATGTGTATATATGCATGGTACACTGTTTAGAGATCATACTGAAAGGAATTGTTTTAATATCTTCAACCAGAAATGACAAATTGCTATTTTCCTCTTTTTTATATGGAAAACAGGAGGTCAGATGCTGATTGAAGAGCTATGAAAATCAAGAAGCTCGTAATTCTGAGCTCCTGTCTTCTTAGCTAAATTGGCAGTAATCAGAACTGTAAGAGAGAGCATATCAGAAGGCAGCTGTTTGCATAAGAAAAAAAAAACCAAACCACTAACTTGCACCCTCAGCAGTGTGTCCTTTGAATGGAAGGAAAGTAGAGGCACTCTCTCCACATGCCTCTCTTTTGGTACCAGCAGTGAAACTTTTGGTGAAATATATTTATATAACTTAAGATATATAATACAAATAGAAGAGATAGAATTAAAAATTAAAATATTATTGATTATTCCTGAGTTCTTGGTTGTTTCTTTTTTTTTTTGTAGTTTGATACTAATAAATCAATCCATTTGCTTTCTGAACACTGATATGCAGCAGCCTGATAGCCAGATTGAAGTCCTAAGGAGGTGGTGACAGCTCCTCCCGATTTGAGGGACTCCAGAATGTGATACCCAGTGACTGTAAAAACAAGTTACAAGTGATATGTAGAACTGTCTTTTTTTAGGATCTATCCATCTGTCAAATAGCCTGGTTTTGCTTTTCACACATGTATCTTCCTCCTGAGCCAATAGTAATGGCCAGTTGAGGTTGTCTTCAGTGTTCCCATCCCTCGATGTATGTACATGATATATGTATTATAAAACTCCATGGATTCTTCCTCAAAAATTGTCTTTACTCAAGGTTGGCTGATCTTGCTTCTGAACATGCTAGATACATTGATGGCCTTGTAGTTGCAACTACAAAATAAGTTCTTTTCTGAACTACCGTAGAATCAGAGAGTCTACGTGTACACTTTATATAACTGTATCTTAGCGTCATACAGTGTTCCAGAAGGCTGACTTTCTGCAAGAAAGTTAAGAAAAATGAAGATGTTTGATTTACCAGTGTTAAAATGTAATTCAGCAGCCATAATGTCTTTTGAAAGCCCTTTTCTTAGCTCTGTTATATCTGCCAAGTTGAAATATCATCTATTTGTGTGTCACGAAATGTTGACTGTGCAGCAGTTCTTTGAAGAAAATTTATTCAGTGGATACATAGAAACTAATTTTAATCTGCTATCAGAAGCTATCTTAATTGTCATGCTGATTAGATAGCTGCCCGTATATATTACCCAGAAGAGGTGTCACAATACTGATCACACTTATTTGTGATAAAGTATTGATCTGTATCTAGGTCTTTAGTTACATCTTTAACTTGTTTTACACACTTATATCCATATGTAATTTGAATTGACTTGTGTTTAAATGCATTTGTTTCAGCTTGGAGAACAACAGTCTCTGGAAGAAGCCATTAGAATAGCCTCCAGAATACAACAGGGTGAAACACCAGGGATTGATGATTAACTTCTAAAACTGCCGCCAGAACAATAGAGTGAAAGGTACTTTATTTTCAATCAACAAAGGTCCATGCCAGCAGCAACCGTATCGACTTTGAAGTTCCCCGCTCACCGGTACTGTGGACACGTTTTATGCAAGAGCCAAGAACGTTTTGTAAGTTTTGTGTGCATAACCCTTGGAATGGACTGACATCATCTACTTCCAACCATTGTATGTCCAGGAATATGGAATTAGGATTATATGGTAAATTTCCTAGTTACCTTTTCATCAGATTTCAGACTGGTCTACAAGCAAGTGAAAAATTAAATAGAAGCATTTGAAATAATTTTTAATGGCATGTACAAATAAGGAAGGCATTACTGAAGATTTCAGATGTTTTAAATGCTATTAAAGACCATCACTTCAAGAACCTTTACAACTAATAAAGACAACAAAACCTTTTAAATTGCATTCCATAAATGGAACAGTCTTGAATTTTGAGCCTACTGTAAATCTTCGTATTTTGATTTGTTTCATACAGATTTGAATACCCTTTAGATTATCCACCCCATCTCATTCATTGTAAATACAGACTGTTAATGCTGGAAGTGCTAATTATATTATCTTTAAATTGGATTATGTACAAAGAAGAAACTTTTGGTTGTTCCGTATTAAAGGAAGTAAATCTAATTATTTAGTTTCTTTACATATTTTACTTAAGATGTTACTCTTGAAATTATTATGCAATAAAATATAGCAAGATTGTATTGTCTAGATAGGATGATATTGTCATGTGACATACTGTTTTACTTTTTAATGAGACTCAAGTTCAAATTATTTATTTACGGCCTTGTATAATTTTTTCCAACGTTTATTTATCATAAACTTAAAAGTTTTGACATATTTTTTGACCATAGTCCACTGTAGTGTGTAGAGTACTTAGTGTTAATAGTTATTTTTAAGCATTCTAAAACACTACAAGAACAATTAAGATAGTATTTAGTCAGCTGATTTTGACTAAAAAGTAAACTACCTGTTTTCCAAAGGAATATTTTCAAATGGTGCATTTGCAGCATAAATACAAGTACTAAGAGTCTATTTTCAATAGTTCTGAGTGCCTGCTGCTACCATTCAGTACTTAGGATATGCTGATAATAAGTGCTTCTGAAAATCAGGACACAAGTTACTAGAAAAAAAGGGATTAATTAATGATAATGTAAGTACAATGCTCCTTTTCACCTATTATTCTATAAAGGAAAAAAATCCATTGTAGATATGTCTAACGCATACAGTAAAAGGTAACTTGAATTTTTTTTATTTGAAAGTGTCTTTACTCTTGTCTTGTAAGCTTGTTAAGCAAGTTAAAATTTTTTTGGCTTCATGTAAGACTCAGTGCTTATTTTAGATGAGTGTCAAGAGCACTTCTGAAACGAGCGTCACCTTTTACCTTCTCAAGGAAAGGATTAAACATCTTCTGGATGAAGTGTTAATCAAGTAATCATAAGTATTGTGAGGTACAGGTTTTATATAAAAAATAAAGTCCATAACTACTTAACTTGAGGTGTTTGGCCTCAAAAAGGCTAAGTTTGAATAGAATGAAGCCAATTTATTGTGAATTACTAGATCAGCGTGGGTTGCAGCCTTTTATGTTTTTAATGCAGGTGGTCAGCTGAAAAGTGCAGTGCAAGAATACAGTACTGTGGGATAGATGTGGACAAAGCAAGACTATTCTCTGGATCCATTACAAAGTAAAACTTGGAAACATTGCTCTTGTCTGTAACTTCTGTGTAAGATTGAGGCTGCTTGCTCACTTAGGTGCCGGTTTTCCTGAAGTGTTGTAATTCTTGATATCCCATGGAGATAAATGTACTATGCAAGGAAGATTAATTGCCTGTCAACTAGATCAGTTTCTTAGTACTTCTCACCTTTTAGAAATTAAAGATGTAACATTTGACATGAATGTTTAAGGTTTTTTTTTCTTAAATTTCATTACTAATAGTTTCTGGAAACCATGGCTGGAATGGTGGCTTTGACTTAACAAACAAATAACTTCAGTTGTTATTTCTTTTTGTTTCCCAGGACATTGTCTGATCACTGTACAAAAGTGAGTATTCTTTCCTCTTTCATACTAGTTGTTTTGTATTCATAACTAGTGCAGTCTGGGGAAGCTGTGGTAATTTTAAAATTGTCTCTCTTACTGGTACCTTACCAGTTACTCTTGCAAAACTCGCAAGTCAAAGGTTATGCTTCTATGTTTTGCTGCCTACCCTGATAAAGGAAAACATACTTACTGAATAAATAAGCCAGACTCACTTAGACTGCTTAGTGTTTAAAGAGAAGCTGATATGGCTATGTGTGTCTTAGCTGTGAGGCCTGTATTCCTAACAGACTTGTTTTCAGAATGGAGAGACTGGTGTAATTTTTCTGCCCTGCTTCCATTCAAGCTGGAGTGGAAGGAGCTGTTTTGGTAAGCTGATGCTATGTCTCAGGGTTGGAAGGACCTGTAGTGGAGATTTGACAGAACAAAATTGGGTTAGATAGGAATATTGGTGAAAATTATTTCAGGAGGAGGAAACAAAGATTATGACAAAAAAGACTGGGCATTTAGCAGTAGAGGTATTTTGTAAGAATAGAGGTAGTGTGCCTCTATTCTTTCCCCATAGATTTTATTCCTCTTTTTGAAAGTTCTGTCTTAAAGGGAATGCTTTGACACACTAGAAGGAAATAAAGTGTAAAAGAGGAATCTGACAAAGTAAAGCAACTCAATATATCAGTGCTTCTTAGAAATTGACTCCCACATTTCCAGCATTCACAGTCACAGTTTTTCTTTCAGATTTGAATTCCAGAATTCCAGGCCTATAGTAACCGCTCCCCTAAAATAAAAACAACCTCTCTAGACTTGGCAGTCAACTTTTCCCTTCTAAATGTTTCTAGGTTTTCACTCCTGTGGGCTTTGCTTTTCTTTACAGTAGTTCAGTGCACCTCCCGACAGTAAGAGACAATTATTTTCCGTGCTTCAGGCTGATGACCTATTGTGCCAGACACACCACGCATCACAATGGGACAGTTTTTACCCTAAAGAGCTTATGCCAAAACACACACCAAATAGGCTGACGCTGGAAGAGTGTGTTTTTATAAGAGTAAATCCTGAAGCCTGACAACAAAGTTGTAAACAGCCGTAAACCCCGATGGTATTATTCATCTCAGCAACCGATCAGCTGACCGATACCAGAGAGACTCAGGCAGAGTGGGAGAGAAGGCATGTGGTGTCTGCTTAGCACACAAGGGCAGGACGGGGCTGATAGTCCAGATAAACAAAATGTCTGACCTTGAAAGGCAGTTCTTCTTAAACTTTACTCGAGTTCTTAACCTTTGTAACCCCTCAAATACTGCCGGGAGTCTGTCTGGATCCTCTGCTTTCTGTGAGGATCATGCTGCGCTAGGACAGGGAAGAATCGCCGTGCAGTCGGGGAGCCTTCCCCAGGGGCAGGAAGCTATTTAATCGGTACTTGGCCACCGGGAAAAGATGGTAAGGAGTAGGATGTGATCTAGAGCGTTTCTGCATCTGGCAGCTCAGCACTACAGCTGTTGAGGTTAGTCAAAACGCACATCTTTGGCTGACCATGGCTTCTACTCGCAAAGATGCAGAAGTGCCCTAGAAGAAACCTATTCCAGTCCCTCTTAATTTGTCACAGAATGTAATCAATTAAATGTTCCATAAAATATTCTGTGTCATTTTCAAATACGGCACAGATTAAATTTCAGTAATATGTGGGTGGGAAGCAAACTGATTTTCTTAAGCAGTAAGGTGTTAAGAGACTGGAAATTAAGAGTAACTTATGCCCTGTTCAGCTACTATACAGTTGTTTGGAACTTTAAAAATACATTTATTCAGCCTGCATCATTTTCATCTTGAAAAAGATAGAAATTAACATGTGCCTTGTCTTTGCAGATGCATGAGTTCAAACACCATCTGGTTGCTGATAGTCAGGTACTCAAATTTTTTTGTAAAGCAGTATGTATTTGAACACCAGATTGCCCAAAAGTGTTGTGTGTTTGATGTTTTTTGGTGTTTTTTGTTTGTTTGTTTGTTGGGGGTTTGGTTGGTTGGTTTTGGTTTTCTTTCCATTAATAAAAAACTTCCAAAACTTGGACCTCTGCGACAAGAGAAAAAAAAGTCAAGAGCCAGTTACGGTTCTTGCGTTGTAAATAAACTACATTCCAAATAAGACATAGAATCAAACATTTTTCCATGTTGTATTATGCTTAATTTAAAATGTAACTTGGTGTTGCAGTTTGACGTTCCTTTGATGCTGTTTTTTATTCTGCTAGGGAAGTTCACTTGGCTGAAGAAAATCTAACAATCAAACTCTTAGCAGTAAGTGGTTGTAACCTAACCCTATCAGGACTGTGATACCAGACTTTCTACTGAGGGTTATATTCAAAGCAGACTTTAATTATCCCAATAAACATACAAGCTTGTATCAACAAGCAAACATTTTGTCCTACACAGCGTGTGTATTTATCTTTAATGGAAATGTGACCCCCTTAAGCCAAATCCATCTCATGGGATTATTTGTTCTGTTTAGATTATTTAAAGCCTTTTACTCAAAGGAATGGTAAAACTTTTACACTTTCAGGGCACAAGTGACTGTGCAGAACTTTTTCAGTAACAAAAAAGTGTTACTGTCAAACTCCCAGCATTTAACTCCTTCCTTTAAGTCCTCAAGTCCACCAGCCTTTAGGTTGACTGGTTGTTATATTTTAGTTATTTTTTTCTGTGGAGTTTTAGACTCTCCCATCATGTTACTGCTCGGTTCTGTAGTATTTGGCTGAGAGGCTTCTGAGCAAGTATCTTAATGAGACAAGACAAGGAAAAGTGGCTGTCTTCCTAACATCTGGCAGATCTGCTGGCATAACAGAAACTACCACATGGCTCTGGAAAGCTCCTGGAGAAAGGACAATGTTCCAAAGCTACATTTCTAGCAGGTGTTTTCCTTTGGTGTAGAGCTAATTCAGAAAGTGCAAGAATGGTTTGTGGGACAGACAAGATTAGCTGCTTTTTATTTTCAAACTGATACATTCAAGATGGTAAGAGATTTTTGAATATGTGGATGAGGTTGGTGTTAGTGGGAAGGTGACTGAAACTCTTAGTAGGGTTTTATCTTTTTATCTGCATCTCTAAAAAAAAGTTTGCATGTTTGTAAAATGTCTTACCTTAAATGACATGCATAAGAGATTACTAAAATGAATAGCAGTAAATACGAAAAAAAAAAAGGCTGAGTACCTCTTGTATGGTTTTGCATGGTCCCTGGAGAAGAAGAGGGAAGGAGGTTAGTGGTACTAGTAAATTAGTAGTGACTACTTCGTTTCTGTGCATTGAGGTTTTTAATTGCAGATACAAAATCTTCACTTCTGTTCTATTCTGATAATTTTAACTTGACTTCAGCACAGGAATGTGGCATTTTAATTGTACCTGTTTTCAGTCATGGCAATCATTCTGTCTTTAACTTTTATAATGTTTTGTAGGAAATTTCCAGTCCGGATACAACCACTTGTAAACAGATTCTTTTGCCATTTTCTTCGTAACCAGAGAATTTAAATGTTAAGTGGCAGATTACAGTCACTAAAAATTGAGTGTGAGTTCTTAGAGAGAAACACTGAATTGTAGGTGACTGCCTGGCAAAACTTGTGCTTTTTTTAATGTACCTTGTATATTGTAACTTCTGAGTATCTTCAGATCTTTCCTTAACTTCTCAGATTTTGGGCTTAGAAGCTGCTTTTTACTTTAGAAGGTATCCTAGGTGCTGTCAAATTCCCACTTCTATTTTCTACCTTGTTCATTTACTTTTATTATTTGTATTTCTTGGATATGCTCTATCTGCATCCAGGCTATAGGCTAAAATAGAGTAAAAGGACTGTCAGTATCAACTACAGGCATATCTTTGGATACAGAATTAACCTTTGACAGAAACCCTGTTCAACTCTGGACTTTGTGTAATGAAGAAAGAGAGGTTGTAAGCTAACAGGAGCTGTTGGCAGCACAGGCCCAGATAAAATAATCTTTTAACTGTTGACTCTTTAAGCTGTCAGTGGCCTGGAGACAACATCTCCCAGTTGGCACACTACCATCGAGACCCGTTAGCCCTGTATATGCCAAGTCTTGTGTGACTGGAACACCATCACTGGCACGGATGACAAGCACACTGGTCCCTAGGTAGGTACATGCTGAAACCCAAACAAAGCCAGGAATAGCACAGATGTGTCCCTGCTTTTGGCTCTCCAGAAACAACCTTGACCAAAGTGGCTTCAGTGTTTCTGGTTTTCATACAAGCAATTCGACCTTCCTCCTCTACTGCTTTTCCCCTCTATTTACCCTTCTTATAATAAGATGAACTCATCATAGTTACACACTGTGCTGGCTGATGTAGAACGGGGTTTCACACAGTTTTTGGTCGAACTCTTCCAATTTGATCAAAGTGGTTTGGGGGTACTGCATATGAATTTGTAAGTGCAGGAAATCCTGACAAGATGGCACTTCTGGGGCAGTTCCCTCTGACACCTAGACAAATTTGCAATTGTTCCATTCCTTTCCCATTCATCATTATTTGGGTTCCCCTGCTATTCACAAAAGAGGGAACAACAGTTTCCTTTAAGCTAGAGCTTAAAAACTCCTAGTTAAAAGCAGCTGTTTGTCTCTGAGTGTGTGCTGTCCCAGATAAGTATTTCTGGTAGCAAAATCTTCAGTGCACCAGACTGATACTTTTTAATTTTAAAGCAAGTATTAAAAAAACCCCAAGAAACTAATTTTGCAAATACATCCTGAAAATCCTTAGAACACTCAGGTTTGTAGGAATATCAGTCAGGCACTACCTGGACATCAAGTTATATGCTGTTAAATCTCTTTGGAGATTCAGTGCTTTATTCTGCAAGATCTACAGAGGCTCAAAGAAGCAATTTCATCAGCTTCAGAGAATTTGGGATTAACTTGGCTTGGAGAGTATGGTGCACCAGCAGCTTGCTCACTTCTTTTCCTTGCGTGGTGATGTCCATTGCTAATGTGCTCTCTGCCTAAGGGAATTGGCCCTGCAGTGCTTTTTAGTTAGGCTGTTCATAGGCCTCCTAATGCTAGTTGTAGTGGTGTCGTGGTGGACAGGATAGCAGAGTTGCCACACTGTCTGAGGAAAAATAAGCTCTTCAACACAACCCTTTATGGTCCCAACAGCAGCAATTCAGAACAGCACCTGTGTAGAACCTATGAATGTGGCCCTTACATAGCAACTATGCGTTTTGTTACAGTTAGGTATTTGTTGAGTGCTTCCCTTTCTTACTTGCTCTCACTTTGGAAATGTATTTCCTTTTACAACAGCTGTGTTACTGCTCTTTTTTTCCCTATTCATTATTTTCATTTCACATCTGGCTCTCTTCAGAAGTACTCCCTTCTGTGTACACACTATGAATTGTTCAATTTGGTTTTGTCCCACTCCAGCTGTTCCAATGATGAGCATTTGTTAGTTAGTCTGTACAATAGGACTGAATTTCAGTTTGCTGCTTGCTCTCACTAAACACCTGTGTCTGTAGGATCCAGAAAGTGATACAGTACCAGTTTTATATTTAGCTTAAGTTTGGGAAGGAAAATGTAGCTTTGACATTTCAGCAGTAGGAAGGATTTATTGAAAGCTTAAGTTCTTTAATCCTTTTCAAAGAAAAGGAAACATGATATACAACTAAAGCAAGCCGCAGCTAGTGGCTGGGATGTTTTGAGTCACTAGGAATTGCTTTGCAACTCCCTCTGTGGGCTACTGAGATGGAGGTTGTATTTTTTTAGTAGCCTTCTCTTACATCATCTGTTCTAAACCATAACTGTTTCAGTTAGTATTTACTATACAATGCATTTCACTTTTTAAAAATATTTTTAATGAGTCATTATTGCCATTGTAAATTATTCCACTTCATGTATACTTACAGCACTTGGCTTGATGTAGCTGTCTCTGTAAATGCTGCCCAGTCCCATTTTCACAGGGTACGTTGGCTACTTCCAATTTTCTGAAACTAGATTTCGGGAGGTTTCCATAATCTCAAAAACTGTGTTCTTGGGGCTAACCACTGCTTGTCCTGAAAACAAGAACTGTCTTAAGCTTTAAGACCATTGAAAGTGTGAGAAATACAAGAGATGTTTCTATGTGGGCCTTATAAAAGGAAAGCGTAGTGATCCACATGTGTCTAGGTGATGGGAGCTCCAAGCACAACTATTTTGCTGTGCAGGCATGGGGGGTGAGTGTGAGTTAGAGTTGTATTAGCCTAATTAATTTAAAATGATCTTGTTTGTACAGCGTTGGTAGCACAGGCAGTCGCCCTTGCACACACTGCTGGTTCAGTCCCTGCAGGGTACTGGTGGGAGATGCTGGGGACTGCTCTCTGTGAAGGAATGGGTATTTTCAGGCAGAAGAGGTTAAAAAGGAGAAATCACTAGCATAGTGGAGTGGCAGGTTGGTTTGTTGTGTTAGGTTTAATCAGGGTGGGTACAAGATGGAAAAGGAAGCCGAGGTGAAGCTGTGACCTCGTACGGAATCACTGGCTTCTGCCGCCGCTCCCTTTTGCCGCTGAGCTCTGGTACGTCGATCCGCAG